>NC_041056.1:43321905-43621905 GCF_900634775.1 Gouania willdenowi | reverse complement strand
CCACAGACACCCTGGAGCACCGACCGAACCCCCCATAGTGTACCAGATCACTCTTCATCGATGTCGCCAGCACGATGAACCCTAGCTATTGTCAGAATTAGGGCCCCCAGGGGCCCAGACATCAGGCCATGCCGGTCTGTGGCGTATGGTATGGTGGTCTGGGGAAAATTCAAAATGTCTTGGTTATTGGCGTGGCTCCGACACGCCCAGTCACTGCAGCCCCGCCCCCACAGTGTTGCACAGTTCCACATGGAGCTGTCAATCAACCAGTCCAGGATGGGGTGGGGCCAACAGTGACCGATCTAATCTCAGCCAATAGAAACATTTTATTGTAATAGCAGCGTTCAACCCATAGAGGGCAGTCACTCTGACATTTACGACTAAAAACACTACATTTAAATACATTAGTTCATACCTGATAATATATGGATTCAGCAGAAAAAGTGGTTTTAGGGTAGATTTACACTTAAAACTATTTTTTAAAAGTAAAAGTTTCAAGTATGTTATATAAAGTTAAAGCTAAAAGTCTGTGAAGTAGTTTAACGCGGTCTGATGATGCGTTCACTGACACCTGGTGACAGGGAGTTTACGTGCTATGATATGTTAGCGACATTAAATGTTTTTTTCTTTACAAAAAAACATGATTAAAAAATACATTTGGACGTATTTTGGATTGATACGATAATCGTGCAGTGAAGCATCGAGATATATCACAGAATTTATTTTTTCTCACCCTCCTAGTATATACTTTTAATGACATTGATGTTTCCTGTCCAACCACCAAAAGTAACGTAGCATAATGACACAGTGTGAGCTTTGAGTTCCATTAAAGCAGAGCCATCTATTTTAATGATCCACAGATATACTGTAAACATGAATAGAGGACAGTAGCTTAGCTTGTTTTAGTCCTGATATGAGCACATCAGGTTTCCATAACGACCCTGTGTTGGTAAAGCTTTCCAACGACCCAGTTAACCAACACTATGTGGTCGTTGTTCAAGAATCACATGGTGACCACATTGGTTTAAATCCATCCTTCATGCTTCATCAGTTTAGAGGAAAACAAGTTATCAAGTTTAAATGAGAAAAAGAAGTCACTCATTTCAACTTTATATATATATATATATATATATATATATATATATATATATATATATATATATATATATATATATATATATATTTAAACCAAAACTAAATTTTTTTTTCTTTCTTTTCCAGAAAAAATGAAATCCTTTGAACTCCCGTGTTATGCAATAATACGATGTCATGAGATCAGCTCATGATTGGGGAACATATTTAGATTTTATTTTATTTTTTAAAGAATTTTTTTTTAATTATGTTTAATATAATATACCTTGTGATTAAAATATACAATGTAGTAGATAAGTAATAAAAAAAAAACAATCTGTCAATCATTGAAACGAGATCAGAAATAGTCTGCTAGAAATTAAAACTTTAACATAAAACTCGGGCTTTTAGAACATCCATCCATCCATCCATCCATCTGGATGGATGGATGGATGGCTTTTAGAACAACAAAATATATCATACATAGGGATGTAAGGAAATATCCTAAATGAGCTATGTAAATCAGAGGAGATAACGAAGTACAGTATTAATCAGGTCAAACAAAGAAGACCTGAATGAATGTCTCTTTAAAGTAATGTAGTGTGTAGTGTAGTGAAAATGTATGGAACAAAACATGTGATTAATGTAATACCAATAAACAAAATATGGGCCCTTTTTTTATTTAAAGAATTTTTGAAACGATTTTATACCTTGGGACATTAATTATAGAGTCGCCATTTTGCACAGGATATGACACATGTTGGTTGATTCCTGTCAGCTGTTGCTAGGCAATAGTGTTCCGTTGATCTGCAGTTTCTGAACAATGGCGGAGTGTAAAGCCAATGGTTGCTATGACAACAACAGAAAACATTTTTTAGCGTCAAATAACGTCTTTAAGTCAGAGTTATCTCGACGTTGGCTCCATAATATCAGTAAGAGATACACACTGAAACGTTTACGTTCACACCACAGCTAGTGGGCTAAGCTAATGAGCTAAGATAATGGATAAAGGTAATGGGCTAAGCTAATGAGCTAAGCTAATGGGCTACGCTAATGGCTTACAGCAATGGGCTAAGATAATGGATTAGGCTAATGAGTTAAGATAATAGATTAAGCTAATGGGCTAAGCTAATGGTTTAAGCGAATGGGCTAAGATAATGGATTAATCTAATGAGTTAAGCTAATGGTTAAGATAATGGCCTAAGATAATGGATTAACCTAATGGGCTAAGCTAATGAGCTAAGCTAATGGGCTAAGGTAATAAACATAATGCAACTTGTAAATGTATGTGTTCAGAGCACTACTATGTTTCTGTTTACAGGGGATACTATGGGGGGTGTCATGGCACTAACCACACACCCACCACATTGTTCCCTCATATTTCGTTGTGGCTAAATGATGAACTCTGTCAGGAGAACTTACCTGTTGGTTCAAGTGCTGATCCTCATCCAATCAGTGAACACATTTCCTTTTACACAGTTTCTAACCATATTTGTGCACTTCCATCACCTAACTACTCAGCCATGGCTCGTTTCTGCTGCTAACAACAGCTCTGATAGCTTGTTAGGCTAATTGTGATGCTGAGTGGGTGCAGGGAGGCTCACAGGAATCAGGAAGTTGGTGAGAAAGGTGATATTTAATCCTCCTAATATACAACCTTTATCACTGAGGGAGGGGCTACACATGGCTGCTGAAAAACTACACTTCACACAACGTACACCAGGGGTGTCAAACACATTTGACTTCAGGGGCCAAATACGGAACAGTTCATCTTTAGTGGGCTGCAGATATTAGGCAGAAAAATGAGTAATTTAATCATTATTGTCTCTAATTTGCACTTCCATGTATAAATAAATGATCAAATCTGAAGGCACTGATCATTTCAAAGCAATACATGACACATTTCATGCAGAATCTTCATTTAATTTATTTTTTTATTTTTATTTTTTTTTTAGCAATGTGAGATAAAAAAAATGACTTCCATCATGTGAAATATTCATGGGGTGAAAATGTGAGCTCTGCTAATATTGTGGAGTTTCATTGAATTTGTGTATTATTTTAGCGATATCTACAACTGAATTAGTTGGTCATTTACACAATGACTCATGGATTCTGTGACTTTTTTGCTTTCTACTGCGGTCCAAATTGGACGCTCTAAAGGTCCAGATTTGGCCCCCGCGCCTTGACTTTTACATGTGTGATGTAAACACACCTGTTATACCTCTACCTCCCACAATGCACCAGTTATTTAAAGCCACAAGCCATGACCGTAAACTAACATGTGTCATATCCTGAACAAAATGGAGACTCTCCATAATTTATGTCCCAAGGTTTGACTCTAGAGGTGAGTCAGCATCTATTTGTGCGTCTTTCTCCCGCTAATCAAAACACATCATCTGTTTTATCACATCGTCCAAACCCGTGGAATAACCATCGAAATTAAGCCCGAACACAACACGGACCGTTGGGATAGGGCGAAAAATTCAAGTTCTATCAGTTTGAAGTCACACACACACACACACACACACACACGCACACACACACGCACACACACACGTCTAAAAGTTTGTTTTTGTTCACTTACTGCTTATTTTTTTCTGTAGTACAGTGTTCCCCTTCCATCACCACTGCCTTTAATCCAGCTGTAAAATAACATGTCTGAGGTTTTTCTGAACATCTAAGTCAGTGGTGTCAAACATGCGGCTCAAATCAGGGCCGCCAGGTGAATTTTCTAGATCTGAGAAGATAATAAAATTCCCTACAATGTCTTTATCTGTAGTAGGGCTGTACTGTACATCGCCATGAATCTGATGATACGATACCATTCACGATGCATGTCACGATACAATATCAGAATCAGAAATACTTTATTTATCCCAGAAAGAAATACTTAAAAAAAAAGAACAAACACCAAACAAGAAGAAATAAAAGAAATAGAAGGAAACGTAAGTAATTAAGTAAAAAGCTGTTAACTTTTAACCAATAAGGACCAAAATAATAGTACACACATTATCGTGGTAAAAGATAAATAAGATAATAATAATGATAGAAAACTATTACAACCACAGATATATACAACGGTAATAATAATAATAATACTATTATTTCTACAGATATTTACAACAATCAAAGATATATCCCGATACTAAACAATACATTATATATATATATCGTAATATCAATAATTACCAATAAAACCTTTATAAGTAAAAATGGTATGAGATACAATTTATTTTATTTTATAAACTTGAGAACAAGTAAATAGTAACTAACTGTAATTCAAGCAACAATATAAAAAACAAGTGGAATGTTTGACAAAGTGTCAAATTACATTTTATAAAAAAGTTTAACTTTTACTTTTACAACAGATTCTGATTCTGTTCATTTCTTACATTATTTAATAAAAACTAACCACATATATCTATAAAAGTGTTCAGTATGTTTAATGAATTTAAAGATAAAAGTCAAAGAGGAGTGATGTATTTTAACAAGGTCTGATGGTGCGTTCACTGACACCTAGTGACTGGGAGCTTATGTGCTATGCTAATGTTAGCGACATTAAATGTTTTTTTTTGTAAAAAAAAAAAAAAAAACATGATTAAAAAAATTGATTTTGACATATTTAATCACACAGTGAAATATCGCAATATATCACTGAAAACATGTTTTTTTTACACCCTTAACCCGTAGCAGGTACAACATTAGGGTTTATATTTCAGTGAGAGAAAAACACTATGTTTTTGTTGTAAATGATTGGATTGAGTTAAATAAATAAAGTAACTAGTACTAGTCAATAAACTGTTGAAATCAGTTATTTAATCAAAAGTTCTGTTTTTTTTTACATGTTGTAAAATAATAGTTCAATACATGACAACATATTTTCCTCATTAAAGTGAATTATTTACTTATTTAATTATGGATACATTTTATGAACATTATTTTAATCAAACCACATGTTTTTGGTTAGTTTTTATATTTCTGTACATTTGGATCATAGAACATTCACACAGGAGTGAGTTTCCAGCTACATCACGTGTGAAACTCAAGGCCCGGGGGCCAAATCCGGCCCTTTTAAGCATCTATTTCGGTCAGCAGCAGAAATTAAATATGACAGAAAAACATAAATTACAAATGAATTCAGTTGTAGATATCTCAGCCCCTCCAAATACACATGGATACACATTTTTAAAAATTCCTAAAGTTGTATCATATGATGGCACTCATTCTTTAATCTCAAATTGATGAAAAAACCTCTTTTTTTTTTTTCAAAAACCTGCAAAAACATTTCAAAAATTGTGCAAATTAAATAACAAATGTTCATAATATTTTTTAAACGCAGAGCTTTTTTTTTTGCTTTGGGTTTGAGTAAAAGGCAGAAATGTTTCATCTTATTATTTCATTTGATACATTTAGATTAAAGACAGTGGGTCATTTATTTTTAGTTAATAAGTTACTATTGATAGTAAATGATCTTACTGTGACCGTGCTGTTACACAAAGTCTTACATAAGTGTTAAAGAGGGCGTATTGTTCAGACTGAGGAGCAGTATAAAACACAGTGTAGGTCACAGCATCACACGGAGCTCAACGACGTTCCTGAAGACGTTGCCATGGAGACCATCAACCATAAGAAAAGCAACGCAGGTTGAAACATTTTTATCACATCTAAATAACGTACTTTCTACTCTAACATAAATGTGTTAAACCACGTCCTTTTGTTGCAGCGTCTAAAGAATCCAAGTCTCAGAAGAACATCAGTCACTTCACCGACGTGCACGGGTTGCCCTGCATCGAGAAGATCGTGAGCTCCGTGGAAGACAAGCCCGAGCCAATCAGCACCAACATCACCGGTACCATCCCACAATGGATCAATGGAAACTTTCTGAGAAACGGACCGGGCAAATTTGAAATCGGTAACCAGAGGTAAGATCACCGTTTTAGAAGATTTGGTAATGGATCATTGATTAGTTAAAGGGACCCTTCACACTATTCATGAATGTGTTCTAAACCCTCTAAATGTTATTGATTATTAGTAGATCTATGTCTAATAAACACATTATTATGAACCATATTAATTTAATGACCTTTTAAAAACAGGACTACTTCACAGTTTTAGAGCCTGTGTTCCTTCATCTTGAAATCATGTGATTGATGATGTCACACAGTCCCACTGCCTGTAAACATCCATTGTTTTCTATTGGAGTGAAACATTCAGCCTGATTTATAGATTATTTATTAAATTTTTCATTCACAACAAAAACTAGTAAAAGTAAAAATGTCGATGTAAACTTCTTGTTTACAGAAAGAAAATAAAAACAGTCATGACCACAGGGGGTGAGAGCTCCAACTCTGAGGTTTGGTAGTAGACAATGAAGCAGAGAAGAAGAGCTCTCCTAAGGGACCTTTAAACAGTGCACTGACACGCTCTGGTGGCTGAAGTTAAAGAGTAAATAACAATATTAATTCATCAATTTTATATAGCACTTTTTTGGACACTCAAAGTCACTTTACAGAATTAAGACATTATTCTTTCACTCCACACTTCGTGGTGGTAAGCTAGTATTGTAGCCACAGCTGCCCTGGGGCAGACTGACAGAAGTGAGGCTGCCATAGTGAACCATCGGCCCCTCCCACCACCACCAACACTCACTCACACACTACATTCATACTAGGCAATGTGGGTGAAGTGCCTTGCCCAAGGACACAATGACAGATACCACTGCAGTGACTGTCCCCCACTGTGGCCCCTGGAATTCTCAGTGGTCTCCATCATCTACTGACCAGGACCAGACCTGTACCTCTATAAAACTACTAAATGATCTATAAAACTACTAAATAATCTAATAATCAGGCTGAATGTTTCACTCCAATAGAAAACAATGGATGTTTACAGGCAGTGGGGCCTTGTGACATCATCAATCACATGATTTCAAAATGGAGGAACACAGGCTCTAAAATTGTAAAGTAGTTCTGTTTTTAAAAGGCAATTCAATAAATATGGTGCATAATAATGTGTTTATTAGACATAGATCTATTAATAAGGATATTTAAAAGATTTTAGGACAGATTTGTAAAACCAGTGGAGGATCCTTTTAAAGATTTCCTGATCATATATTTAATCGACGTAGAATGTGAGAGAGAACAATTAAACCATGTTTTTCCTCCATTCCCACAGCTTTAATCACTGGTTTGATGGCATGGCTCTGCTGCACCAGTTTAAAATATCCAAAGGGAAGGTGACATACAAAAGTCGCTTCCTGTCCAGTTCCAGCTACCAATCCAACAAGGAGCACAACCGTATAGCAGTGTCTGAGTTTGGAACCGTCACCCTTCCTGATCCCTGTAAAAACTTCTTCCAGCGCTTCCTGTCTCGGTTTGAGTTGCCCAGTGAGTATTTGACACTGTGAGGATTTGAAGCGAGCAGTGTGTGATGATCTTTGTTCCTCTGCAGAGCCCACAGATAACGCCAACGTGAGCTTCGTCACCTACAAAGGTGATTACTACGTCAGCACAGAAACTAATGTCATGCACAAGATCGACCCAGAGACACTGGAGACTAAGAAACAGGTTGGTGTTGGTAGGTGTGGTGTTGTCTCTGTGGGCATGTGGAGGATAACCAGCTGGTGTTTGTGTCAGGTGGACTGGAGCAAGTTCATAGCGGTAAACGGGGCAACGGCCCACCCCCACACGGAGCCCGACGGGACCACCTACAACATGGGGAACTCCTACGGCCCCAAAGGTAGTTAACAATCACCTGTGTCGGACTAACAGAGCAGGTCCATGAGAACACACATCTGAGTGTGTGTGTGTGTGTGTGTGTGTGTGTGTGTGTGTGTGTGTGTGTGTGTGTGTGTGTGTGTGTGTGTGTGTGTGTGTGTGCCAACAGGAGCACATTACAACATCATCCGCGTGCCCCCCACCAAGAAAACCGAAGCTGAGACCTTAGAAGGAGCTACGGTGTTTTGTTCAATTCCCTCGACCGACAAAGGCAAACCTTCTTACTACCACAGCTTTGGTGAGCTTCAATCAATCACTTTGATTGGTTTGATTGATTATTATGAGTATTATGTCTCCAGACAACAACAACAGCAGGTCATTCTGTGTCACTCCAACTCATTTTCAGGACATCCCACACACTTAGATCTAAAAAATTATTGAATTTTTTTTACCAATTGTTCCGTGATTATTCAATAGACACAATAGTGATAAACTAATAGATAATAAATGATAAATTAAGCTACAATGACCTAATGTAAAATATTTTCAATATTCACCAGTAGTGAAATAACCCAATGACTGGGTCCAAAATAAAAAGAAGTCACATAAAGAAAAACATTTATACGAAAATTTAAAACAGATCAGATTTTTTCTTACATTCCCACATACAATGAAAATAGTAAAATAAACAGTATATGTTCATATTTACAGAGCGTGAGTCTAGAACCAATGCATATCTGTGACTAATCATTAGTGATGTGAACAGTCTATGTTCATAGCTCTAAGCTGATCACATTACAGGGAGCTGAGACATATGCTAAGTAGTTTACTGAAGACATTTACTGAAGAATTGCTAAAAATTGCAGAATTTGTCCCAGTTGTGGGACATTTGTAATTTGTACACATGTAATAACCCAGTTTGTGTCCATAACCAACTGGGTTATAATAGTGTCTAAAGTCACGTCCAAACTGCGACTGCAGCTGAATCCATCACGTGACCCGTTCCTACTCCGTTGCAGCCATGTCAGAGAACTACGTGGTGTTCATTGAGCAGCCAATCAAGATGGACCTGTTGAAGATCGCTACAGGAAAGCTGACCAAGAAAAGCATCAGTCAGGGTTTCTCCTGGAATCCAAAAGTCAACACCATATTCCACCTGATTCATAAACAGACTGGAGAGGTAAACGTAATGCCCTCAGCCTCCTTTCACACTGTTACAACAATAACAACAACAACAACAACAACAACAACAACAACAACAACAACAACAACAACAACAACAACAACAACAACAACAACAACAACAAAACTAAAAAAAGCGGATGCTGGCCCGCGTCACACTGCATTAACATTAACATTAGCTAGCATTACCATTAGCTAGCATTAATATTAACATTAGCAGTAGGTAGCATTACCATTAGCCAGCATTAATATTAACATTAACATTAGCATTAGCTAGCATTACCTAGCATTAACATAGCATTAGCATTAACTAGCATTCATTAGCTAGCATTATTATTATTTAATTAACACAAACTAGCATTAGAGTTAGCCTAGCATTATCTAGCATTAACATAGCATTAGCATTATCTTAGCAATAGCAATAACCTAGCAATAGCATTAGCCGAGCACTAACAACAATATAACATTAGCATTAGCCTAGCAATGGGAATGGGGAGTGGCGGCCTAGTGGTTAAGGAAGTGTGGGATGTTGAGCAAATGCAGAAAACAATATGTGTAAAATACATATATGACAATAAATAAAAGTGAAATCCCCTCATTAATTAGTAGCATTAACTTAGCATTAGCTAATAACACAGCAATAGCTTAACATTAGCAATAAGATTGTAAAAAGTTGAAATGGGTTGCAGGTAGTAGCTGAACATGTTAAAGGTTGAATGGTTTGAAGAATGGCTCCTGATGAAAGACTTCAAAGTTGAAAAAGCTGAAAATGAAATTTAAAATGCCTCCTGCATCCTCACTAATCAACAATCAATTATCTTTCTTTTCCAGGTCAACGCAATCAAATATGTGGCCAAACCGCTGTCGACCTTCCACCAGATCAACGCCTATGAGGAGAATGGTTTCCTGGTTCTAGACATGTGTGCTTCAGACGACGGACAGGCCATCACCAATTACAACGTCCAGAACCTGCGCAAGTCTGGAGAAGCTCTGGATGAGGTCTGAGTCACACTAAAATACGTTTATTGGTGTGTTGGTCGATGCTGACGCTAACGGCTGACTCTTACAACTGACTTTAACGACTGACGCTAACGGCTGACGCTAACGGCTAATGCTAATGACTGATGTTAACGACAGATGTTAACGACTGACGCAAACGGCTGACACTAACGGCTAATGCTAACGACTGATGTTAACGACTGACGTTAACGACTGACGCTAACGGCTAATGCTAACGACTGATGTTAACGACTGACGTTAACGGCTGACGCTAACGACTGACTTTAACGGCTGACGCTAATGGGTGACACTAACGGCTGACGCTAACGGCTGTCACAAACGGCTGATGCTAACGGCCAACGCTAACCGCTGATGCTAACGGCCAACGCTAACCGCTGATGCCAATGGCCAACGCTAACGGCTGATGCTATAAAACCACTGTTCTTTCGTGCAGGTGTATAACACCCTGTGCAGAGTTTTCCCGCGGCGTTTTGTCCTTCCTCTCCACGTGGACAAAAACACTTCCTATAATCAGAACCTGATCCATGGTTTAGACTCCACAGCTACAGCCGTCAGGATAGGAAAGAACAAGGTATTTACCAGGGAATACACACACACACACACACACACACACACACACACACACGCACACCAGAGTTTGGGTCAATTACATTTTCCGTTTACAATTACCTCCTCAATTATCCATGTTCAATTACTATTCAATGACAATTACAGTGACCAGCATTTTTTCCCAATTACAATTAAAATTACAATTATTTTTCCTTCTGAAAGTTAGTTACAATATCTCTCTCAATTTGTAACTCAGAAACACAATTTTAACACCATAATGTTAGTGTCTAATCTACAATTCTAAGTAAATTGTAGAGGTTGCACTCTGACAATGTATATATATATATATATATATATATATATATATATATATATATATATATATATATATACATATATATATTATATAACATTTCTAGTTTTACACCATTTAAAGATCAAAATGTTCTGCTCCTTAGTGACAATGATAATATCTAATTGGTAAAATGTTTACTCTCTTACTTTTAATGAAATTTAAGGTTTTTGCAAATTTTGCTGCTTTTGCAGTCCTTATGCTGCATTCACACTGCATGTGTCACAGGCATGTTAGAGTGTAACAGCTGCTGCTCATGAACCTTGAGGAAAAACTGCTGTTAATGTTTTAATTCTGCAGCTACAGCCATAATTTATAGTTTAAAATGTTTCTACAATCTTCCTGTTTCTTATAAGTTTACTTTTAGTGGAAATGCTTAGCATTTATTCCAGATGTTTATGGGCGGCTTTACCTGCTTCTGCCTTCCTTCAAGCAATCATCATGAGGAACCTGGTTAGAATCTTGCAAAGACACAATGTCTGTAACTTTAACTTTAAATAACTGTTTATTAAATCCTCATTTAATGCTGTTCATTCTCTGTGAATACTGCCTTCAAATATCTTCTGCTAATGTGTACAAACAATAAACACATACAGCCAAAGGAGTTGGCAACTGTTTTTTGCATTCCCACTTGCATTCCCAATTACATTCTCAATTACTAAGGTTAAATTACAATTAATCACAATTACTAATTACTAATAAAAAAGCCTAATAAATGTAACCTTCCTCTTGTGTTAGCCTTCCATCTCTAATGCTAACAGGTCAGCTTGACCCATGTCATAAATCAGCTGTAAAATACACTAATAAATATTATCTATCATCTAATTAGTTTATCATCTATTGATTACCTTGTTAGGATTCATAATCAATCAGTATATTGTTAATAATATTTATGGTGGGGACGGATGAGCCTTTTTTCTGTCACTGTACCCATAGATTTATATATATTTTAATGATAAAATGTACTCTAACATGATTCACCAATTTTGTATTTAATTAAAATTGTAATTGACATTTTTTTTTAATATAATTTCCATGCCAATTACAATTACAAAGTCAATTATCTGAATGCTGAACAATCCACCAGGTGTTCTGCACCCATGAGGACCTCCATGGGGAGGAGCTTCACCAGTACGGAGGTCTGGAGTTCCCTCAGATCAACTACGGTAAATACAACACACACCGATACCGATACTTCTACGGCTGTGGGTTCAGACATCTGGTTGGAGATGCTCTGATCAAGATGGACCTCCAAGGGAAGCACATGAAGGTACGGTCCAGACTTAGAGGAGGTTTTAGTGGTCAAATGAACAGTGCCATTCCTACTGTTTACCTGTTTCTGTCCCAGGTGTGGAAACAACCTGGTCTGTATCCATCTGAACCCGTTTTCGTGCCCTCCCCCCATGCTACAGAGGAGGATGATGGGGTCGTGATGTCTGTCGTCATCACTCCAGATGAGGTGAATCTGATTGGCTGTTTGTACATCAGAAAGTGGGTTATGTTTAAACTCTGAGTTTGTTGGGCAGGGGCATCGGACGGAGGGGTGGGGTGGCGGGGGTAAAAGGGAGTCTGTTTATATATGAACGAAAATGCATTTAAATTATTTTTTAGATGATTCATATGTGAATGTAAAGGGCCCTGTGTGAAAAAAAGCTGGTTGTTAATTACAGTTTATCACTAAACACAATGATTCATGCTGCATCAGGACCACAGCAAACACCCCTTTAAAACAGTGAGAATGGTACGACCCACATGTGATGTGGATGTGATGAGGAGCAGGAGATAGACAGCAGCAGGAAACCATGTCTTTGTTCAAGAAAGGAAAACCAGGAAATAAAGGAGAGGGACAGAAGGTGGAATAAAGGAAATGACTCAGTTCTTCAGCTGTAAAACACGCACATCTTTTTAGGCAATATATTATTTTAATTGAAATAAACTACATGCACTCTCACATTTAAATACTGGAACATTCCTTTTGCGCGTCAAATCTTAATGGAAACAAAATTATTTTAAACAATTATTTTGAAGACTAAATGTTGCTGCCACCAAGTCTTAAGAAGGTAGTTAAAGTGATTCTAATTATTCTATATATATATGCCTGTATACTGTATATATATTACCCCCCCCCCTTTTATTGTAGCAAACACAATATTCAATAAATAATTATAAAATACAAGCAATGGATATGAAGTCATTAGGTTCTAACACTTTTCTGCAACCTTGGGATCAGGACCCCATGTGGGGTCAGCCTGGAGTTAAAATGGGGTCGCCTAAAATGTCTAGTAATTGGTTAAAAAAAAATGTTTTCAATTAGTATTTTTCAAATACACATCACACACAATAAATATCAAATAACTGTTCAGAGGTGGCAAAAAACTACAATTATTTCAACCAAAAAAATAAAAAACACAACTGTATCCTATACTTTCTCAAATATAAATCTCGTTCAAATAAAATGCAGTATAAAAATATCTAAGGTGGTGCACTTGTCACTTTGTCACTAATCCTGACTACTCTGTATTTCTAACACACGTTAATAAATATGATCAAACACTAAATCTAGAAAAAAAAATGTCTCTGGGATTGTTGGACATTTGTGATATTCAAAATGGGTTCACGACCCAAAAAAGGTTGGGAACCTTTGGGTTAATGTGAAGAAAAACAAAGCTTGTTGCCATGATAGCTCATGTTATCTTTGCTCCATTGATGATGGCTTTTTATGCACTCTTCGTGCTCGTGAGTAACGCAAGGTTTACATACTTGAGTTGATTGATCCACTTCATAGCAGCTGTAATAGAAACAGATACTCAGAGCTTGTTGAACCTCCTTCCTGGAATACCCCCATGGTGTTGAAGATTAAAGTTTACGTTTAATGCTTTGACCTGATAATAACCTAGTGAAACGTAACGTAATAAATGTTTGATTCTCAGGACAAGAGCACCTTCCTCCTGGTGTTAAACGCCCAGACGTTTGAAGAGCTGGGCAGGGCGGAGGTTCCTGTCAATATTCCGTATGGATTCCATGGAACATTCCATGCCACGGCATAGCCACAGCTCTCCATACATCCGTCTACCCCCACATGGTTTCAAAGTCTGTCATGTTTCTGAAACACTGACGTCGTGTAAGAAACTTTTATAAGAAACCTTTTTACATACTCGTCTGGTGGAATTCCTGTACAGGGGTGTCAAACTCATTTTAGTTCAGGGACCAAATACGGACCAGTTTGATCTCAAGTGGGCCAAAGATTTTAGGTGGGAAAAAAGAACAGTTTTAACATCATTGTTCTCTAGTTTTTAATATCAATCCAATCCACTTTAAAAATTAATGATTAGGAATCCATGTACCCTTCGTTCTTTAGTTATTCCATTTTAAAACCAAATCAAAATAACAAATAAACAGTGTGGTTATTTTGTTTTACTGATAAATACAGAGAAATCAAAAACCAGATAAGCAGCGTTTTTTTTCTGTTTTAATGTTAAATCTTCTGTTTGTGTGATATTTGGATATTTACAGGAAAACTATGGACGAGAGCTTCATGTTTTAATCTCACCACACAGAGGGGACACACACCTCTGGATCCTTTAATCACATATCATGTGCATGCTTTACGTAACATACATTTAAAAAAAAATATTTATGTATTTATAACGTTTGAATTCACCAGTTCATCAGTAATGTGACTTATTGCTTCTTTTTTGTCCGGGAGTAAAAGTCCGCCCCCCTGTGTGTCCTCTCTGTGTGGTGAGATTAAAAACAGAAAAACGCTGCTTATCTGTTTTATTTTATTTCTCTGTATTTCTGTTTTTGGTTTTAAGTCAGTAAAAGAAAATAACCACACTGTTTATTTGTTATTTTGATTTGGTTTTTAAAGGGAATAACCAAAGAACAATTAGTACATGTGTTATTTTGTAACACATTTTAGAGAACATTTATGGAACTGTTTGTGAGAAATTGTGGCAAAATTCAATCAATCAATCAATCAATCTTTTATTTGTATAGCGCCAAATCATAACCAATGGTATCTCAAGACACTTTACAGTAGAGCAGTCTTAAGGATGGACTCTTCATTTTATGGATACACACATATGCATATATACGTATATACACATACATATGTATCCCACACCCAACATGAATTCATCATGGCGGCAAGGAAAACCTTCTGTTAAGCAGCAGGAACCTTGTGTGGATCCCATTCCTATGATGAACAGCCATCCACGTTATGCTGTGTTGGGTGTGTGCAGAGGAAAGGGTGGAGACAGAGTTGTTGAGAAAATTGAGAGTTAATTCCATAATTTGCAATTAAAAATGACTGCATTCATGTGATATAAACAAAGGACAAATGCAAACCCCTAAGAACATTGTGGAGTTTTCATTAAATTGGTGAATGTGAGACATCTACAACTGTTTTATTTGGTAATAATTTACACAATAATTCACGTTTTTTCTGTCATTTTTACTTTCTTGAGCGGGCCGAAATGGATGCTCTAAAGGGCCAGATTTGGCCCCCGGGCCTTGCGTTTGACACACGTGCAGGTGTTTGGTGTTTTTCTATTTGCATGGCTGAAATAAAAAGTGTTAAAATGGTAGATACAGCGTATACCACACAAGAAGCACGTTTTAGCACTAACGATATACATGTGTAACACTTTACTGCCTTGCCTAAAAAACTAATAATAAAGTAGATTAAAAAACTCACTAAAATGTGTACAGTAGTTTTTTCTGTCGATGCCATTTCAGAATATTAGTAAAATGTTTTAAAAAAAAGCCTATTTCTTAAGTAATTCTGCTAATAGACTCACAGGTCTGCTTGAGTACGGCAAGCCGTTTTAACATTTATTAAGTAGCGATAATTATATGTAATTTATTTTGACATGTTGTCATTTTAAGTCCACATATCCATAATGTTATTTTGACTAGATGCATTTCTAACTAGAACTGCAAGCAGTTCTGAAAGGGGGCCAAGCCTAGAAGTACGTCACAAAGTCAACGTCATTTTTATAGCAAGCTAGAAAAATTTACTCAGTAATTATTCATGCATATTTGCAGCCAAAAATGTCTTTTATCAACTTTAGATCAGGTCCAACTGAAGACTGTATGTGCCAAGTTTTATGCTGATTATGTTTATTGTAACATGTGAAAAAGGAATTACAGATATCTGTATTTAGGTTATTGCTCGTTAAAATGTAATTACAATATGTGAAAATATATTTGTCACAAGTCAAAATTGAATTCCAGATATCGACATCTAAATGTAAGTCCTACTAGTGAAAACTAAAATTGCAACTATTAAGATCTACTTATTAAATGTTAAAAAGCCATAACCTGAGATCATAATAAAGAGTAAAAACACTGGTTACATTATGTAAATGGAATGTAACGTACGTATTGTCATGGCAAATTTGCGGTTGACCTCATTTGGAGACATGATTTATTGCTCTGGTTGAATGATGGAGTCCAGTCGAAAGATGATGATTTTATAAAAAAAAAGGTTTATTATAAAACTAAATAAAAAGGAGTACAAAGATGGACAAAAATTAGTGACCGCCCCGGCTGGACGTCCGATGATCGAGTGGCCCACAGTTCTAACTCATCACGTATATTCCCCTGTAAACCTGTAGTCTAAGGTTTCGACGCGCAGCAGTGTTTTGCCCACACCAGCCCAGGGAAACAGCGAATAAGTAACTTTCTGGCCTGTCGTCCACAATTTATGTTCGGGGGGAACGTCCATGCCCCAGATCGCGTCGTGTGGATCGAAACCCAAAGGAGTGTGAGACTCGCGTTTACGTCGAGTCTCACACTCGACGTAATTTAGCAAACGGTAGTTGAGCATAGTCAAAAACCGTTTGCTAAATTAAACGTGTCATTAGTCCCAGGTGTATGAACGTGGGCACATGTGTGCGAATTATGTGCGGTGTCGCATTCAGGACCCAGGGTATTATTGCAATTGTGACCGGGAATCTGGCCGAGTTTACGAGTTCCGTTTCTGGCAAAACAGAAGGGAAAAAGTGTGGATCTTTTGTAATCTACGTACATAGTGGAAGACGTGTCATCGCGTAGTGTAGCCAGTTTTTTTACTGGCTGTTTAGAACAACGGTTGGGGTCCCCCATGCCGAAGTTAGACTAAGACAAATAACAAAAGGAGTCGGAAGCATCCATTGGTATCGCGGTTAAGCGGGGGGGTGTTGACGACACAGGCATGTAAGAGCAAACATAACAGTTGGATAGGCTTCTACTTTTAGCTTGATAGTGCGCGTATCGGTACCAGGTGTTTGTGAAAAACGGATGAGTAACATTGGTCGCAGCTAAAGTGTCGTGCAGGGCGATGTCGTCTATCCAACGTTTATTTCTGCTAGCATTAGTAACCCTGTAAAAGGAAACATTCACATCAGGAACAACACTTGCATTCATTGGTTCAAGCCCAGTGTCCTCGATTGCCCCCTTGGAGGCCAGGAGCCAGAGGAGTACTGTAATTGTGGACAGGACCATCACGTCAATCGATGACCAGCTTTAATCACAGCGAGAAAGGCGTGCGATCGGTATTTCTCCCACGATGTCCTCAAGGTTGGATTTCAAACGCTTCAACAGACCGTATGCCTCGTAAGAAAGGTCAGCCGGTGACCCCCCGAGGTCTTTTCCTTTTTCCTTTCGTTTGCAACTTTCAAAGCAAACAAAAGCTCATCAAAGCACTGCTCCCGAAAAGAAGAAACTGCTCCCGAAGGCGCACCTCCTTACTGCGGTTCCTCGATCAGTGGTGATGTTGGTCCTTCCTCCGTTGGACCAGTCGCCTCAAGATCAGGGTCGGCTGGTGTTGGCACCTTCCTGCAGTGTGATGCGTGAATCCACGTGGCTCGCTCTGCGACCTTCACAGCCGTGTGTGTCGTCAGTTGAACCTGAAAAGGGCCGATCCACCTTCGGTCGGTCCACCCTTTTCGTCTCGGGTTGTAGATGATCACGAAGTCATTAGGCCGAATATCGTGTAGATGATTGGTTGTTGTCTGAGGAAGGGTAGTCTCCACACACCTGGCAACCTCTCTTGGGATCGGTTGGTACCTGAACAGAAGAAAAGAGGGGGGGAAAAAAAAAAAACGAAACAAAACAATAAAATAAAATAAAATAAAATGAAATGAAATGAAATGAAATGAAATGAAATGAAATGAAGTAAAATGAAATAAAATTTTTTAAAAAGTTTAAAGAGTAGGGGTGTTAGGGTTAGTTAACTAACTACTGTATATGAATAGTTAGTATGGCCTGTTGCTCAGTTATAGCTTCCAGGAAGGCAGAGACAGGTCAGAGGTCAGGATCTGAGAGCTTTTCAGATCCTAAAAGGTACTGCTGCACAATCACACAATGGTTAGGTGTGGGTTAGTGAGCTTTTAGCCATGCTAGCTCAATGTTATCTGTAGCCCATTCACACGTGAGTGGGAAAATATGAGGCTGAAAGAAAAGCAGGAAGTATTAATTTGATTCTCCTTTCCTGGAGCAAGGAGAAGCATAGCTGGAGTTGCAGTGATTCTCAAACTGTGGTACGTCTACTACCAGTGGTACGCTGATACCTGGTGAGAAGCAACAATTTGAGAACCACTGTTTACAAGGACATGCAAGTCGGACGGAGAAGTGTGGAGTGTGACTACATGTCTTCTCAAGATGAATACATACAATTGGGAAACATGGAGATGTCAGAAAGCTAAATAAGTTTAACCAAATAAATAATAAACTTTATTTATTTATTTAAATTGTTTGTTTTATTTTTCTTTGCTATCTCTTATTTATGAAGGAGAAATCTTATTCTATCCTTTATTTATTCTGAATAATGTTAACACTCCACACCTAATAAAATAACCTAATTATTTTATAGAGCTGAATTTGTCAGTTCATTTATTTCATTATTTTCCCTCATAATTATTATTTGAGATGTAATTTACTTAATTTTGAAGGTAAATTGGTGGCAAAAGTGTCTCCTATTCTGTGTCTGAACCAGAGTTAAGCAAGATTATTGGCCCTTTAAGGTTAGACAGAATTAAAGTTAAGTTGAGTCGAACAATCATATTGTCTTTTGCTCTCTGTGTTTATCCCATTCGTAGGAGTGACGAGCCCTAGCACGGTTTGGAGAGCTTCGTTAACTGCTCGGAAGTTACTTAACTTTAAACTATCTCTTACATCACTCAATTATCAAGAATTTCAGGAGGACCCTTTTTAAACCTCAGGCGACCCAGATTGGGCCACCAACCCAATGTTAATAAAACACTTAATTTTTCCCTTAAAAGTGTCTAAACCCAGTGAAGGTGTTTTATGGTCTTACACCAGGGGTCTGCAACCTTTACTCTCAAAGGAGCCATTTTGACTCATCTCGCCTGGATTAATGTCCTTCTGGAGCCAAAAAAAAAAAAACCTTTTCAGTGAAGGCAATACAATGTATAAAATTCTATGCATTCAAAATTCAACACATGCTAATTGCTAATTTCTTGCAACATATCAAACTCTTCCCACACAAATACAATCTCTATTTTCTTCCAAAATAGTCATTTTGTTATTTTAGTTATCCTACAAGGGATTTAAAACTAAAGGTTTGTCACAGATGCAATGAAAGTTGATGGTTTATGGAGGTTACAGAAGTTGAAGTATGAAGGTGGTTTATTTTATGTTACCCAATTGATATATCATAACTTTATTTTAAGGTAATGTCATTAATCATCAATACCCTCAGTAAGAAATAACAATTCCTTATTTTTTATTTTTTAAAGCTACAGGGAGCCATTGTAAAAGAGTCAAAGAGCCACATGAGGCTCCAGAGCCGCAGGTTGCAGACCCCTGTCTTACACGCTAAGTGCTGGTGGAACAAGAAGAAAATGGTTGAAGGGTTTTGAGGTATATTATTTTCCTATGATAAAATATAAATCAAAAATCAGAGGGATGTTGGCCCTCTCCCTTCCCTTTTTTACATAAGAATACATTTGGATTCTTAAAGCCATATGATAAATATCATTGGAAAATCACTTATCTGATCATTTTGGATGTGTCTCCGTTTTCCTCTCTCTTGTGTCCGCCTGCTTTTGTGCCCTCCAGCCTCCTCGACCTCCTCCTCCTCAGCCATAAAGGTCAAAGCCTTTGGAAATTTGAAGATCTGTCCCCACTTTCTCAGTTGGATTGGAAGTCTCTGTAGTCTCTGGAATAGATATTATGTTAGAACATCCACAATATGTCATATTGTCACATGTCTATTTCAATCTATTTCCCCTTTGCTTCCCAGTTATAGTTATGGACAATACTTCCCTTTAATTCTCATCCTTCATCATAAGAAGCAGTGACCAGGCATGACGGCTGTAGGAGGCAGGATCGGAGTCGAAAAGGTGGTGGCATTTTCTGTTAGGAAACACTCAGAAACAGAAAGAGAGGAAAACATTACGACTTAAATGAATAATTTAAAATATCCCTTTTCTTTAGTTGGATTTGATTCGTCTCCTTTGAATATACAGCCAGCGACCTGTATATTGGAAAAAAACAACACAATAACAACAACTAAGACGAAGACATAGACAAGTGCACACAACAACAACAAAAACATGGACACTGAACATGAACAGTAAGGTCAGTCAAGGTCAAAGCCAGTCATTCCACTGAAAGTGGTATTATATATTAAAAACATCGTTTGGTGTTTTTAAACACCCAGAAAAATAACCTTTAAAACCTGGTAAACTTTTTAGAAGGCCCAAGGCCTAAAACCATAGTTCTATTAACAAGCAGCAGTGAGATCTGAACACCCCACTACATAATTGGCAAAAACAGGGAGAAGATCTAGTGCATCAAAACCCAGGAGGAAAGGAAGGTGAAACAGAGGAACATGTGTAGTCAAACAGCCATTCATCGGTCAATCACTCAATGACACGTCCACGGCACATTCACACTCACAACGCGGTTCTCTCAGGCATACGTAACGAGTCATCATTCAGTCATTCATGTGCCGCACACGTTCATGCCTCAATTTTCACGTCCATGCATTTACAAGGTTTTGCTGCATAGTGTCTAAGTAGAATATAGGCCTCATCTAACCCACCAGTGGTGATAGCCAGTCCATCTCGTCTCTCGGGGGTCAATGAGCTCTTATTGTCCCCCCATGCTTGGCAACCTTTTAGCGTTAATTAATTGCTTTTCACTGGTATCATCTGATTAATAAGAGGTACGCTCCTTTTTACTTCCACCTTGGCGGAGTCTACACTTAGATTATTGCCCATGGTAGTACTGACAGTCTGCTCATCTGCTGATCAGGCAGGAATGGCATGGCCGTGCACTAATAAACTCACAACTCTCTCAACAGCTGCTAATTCCAGAAATTTAAGACAAGTATCTGAATCCGCCGGAGAACCTCTCAACCCTTGAAACGGGGAGACACACACAAACTCTCAACCCTATTGTCTTAGAGAAAAAACAACGGAGAGACACGCACACCAACTCTGCATAACTGTCAGGACTCTGGGCACCTCTAATATTATTCAACTTTAACTGGACCGGAGCCAGCCTCTAACAACCCTCACTCTAAGGGAACGTA
This sequence comes from Gouania willdenowi, assembly GCF_900634775.1. Taxonomy (NCBI): domain Eukaryota; kingdom Metazoa; phylum Chordata; class Actinopteri; order Blenniiformes; family Gobiesocidae; genus Gouania; species Gouania willdenowi. Next base: position 43,600,469 of record NC_041056.1, on the reverse strand, counting down.
GACTGAGAAATTTGTTCAGAATGATATTCGGTTACCAAGCATGTATCAAATCAGGTGGGCCGCCATCCCCTGGCAAAACAGTATGACGCATGTTCAGCGAGTCAAGGATGGTGTCTGGGAGAGAGAAGCATTCCCCAGGAATTGTTCCGCCTATCAGAAAAGAAAGACCCCCCAAAGAGCGCTTCCCCTAGCAAGGTTTATCCTTTTTCTGCACATTAAACCAGGACTTCTTGTTTGAAAAGTAATTGCCTATGTACTCATAGCAACCAATGGGATAGTTTTCTCAGGAAAAATTTGGTACCCCCCCTGCTGTCGAGTGGCTTCGGGCCGGCAAGACAGTCCGACGCGGTAAGGGGGAGGCATGTAAAATGAAAACGATGAATGTTGAACTAGGCTGTCTGTCGCAAGCAGCTTCAAAAGGGTAAGGTACAGATTGTTTACGAGGGTATCGGTCAAAAATGTCAAAATGTGAACTTGGTTGAGGCTGCAGTCCTCAATCTCCGTCTCAATTTTCCTGAAATTGAGTAATAACAAAAGAGTAAAAGAAATAACAAAGAAGAAAAAACGTGTGAGCTCAAAAAAATCATGGCCAATAAAAGAATAAAAAATAAAAACATCAGCTCCAAAAGCTGAGGCAACAGAGGGCTCTTTCTTCAGCGGATGTAACCATATCTTGCATTGTGGGGGGGGCCTCCCCTCAACAAGAGAAAAGCAAACAAAAACAAACCTACTAGTAACACTATTTTCTTCCCTTTTGTTTGTTTTTTCTCATAAAGGCAAAAGCAGTGTAAATAAATGAGCAACATAATGAATAAAAGCAAAGATAAATGATGGACACACATGGTCTCATGTGGCAAACAGAAGGGTTCTGTGTGAAGTTCTGGTGGTCCTGTGTTTCAGCTCATAGTTATGAACGTGAGTGTGTGACTGTATGTCTGGTCTGTCTGCTTAGAGCACCTTCTTTTAAGTGTATCTCAAAGCGTGTGAGAGAATAAATGAAAACAAAATAATCTAGCGTACAGTCAGAAGATAGAGGGGTTAGTATTGTCCTATCGAAGGAGAAGCTTGTTGGCTATTTGCTAGTTGTCCCCCTCCATGCCAAAGTTCAAGGCTAAGGTGATATAGCACTACCACCAAAGGCTGTGGTGGACTTCTTATGGCTTGGTATCCTCGTGGCTTTTGAAACAGTGTCTTTTTTGGTGGAGATGTTCCAGCAGACGTGTGACCAGTCTGCAGTTGCTGCCCATCATTCAGGCAGTAATCATGGCGTTTAACTCGCAATTCATTGGTGGGGGAGTGTCCAACCAACTCCGACGCCCACAGGTTCTCAGTCTTTGATGATGGGGCAGGATATGGTAATCCCAGCATTGGCATGCGGCCCATTCCATAGATGATGAAGAGTTGACTTGGGACTGAGAGAGTTATTGCAGCATTGCTTTGCTGAATGGGAGTTGAGTCTTTTGATAGTTGATTTTCTTCTGAGGCTTGGTCCTTTGTATGATGTTGACATTTCATTAGCATAAGAGTTGGAGGTGATTTCATTCATTAAGAGCTTTCATTGAAGATGTTGTTTCTTCAGGGACAACCGCAAAGCCAACAGAAACTAACAATAAAATAATAAAAAAATGATAATGATGATAACAGTAATATTAAAATAAAATAAAATGAAATACTGTAATCATCTGTGTGTGTGTTTGAGTGTGTGCAGCCGACTCTCGTCCAAAATCAAAGCATTAAAGCCAAACAACCAAAGGGAGAAATCTGATTCCATTCACACGTTTAAACAAAATAAAAACAAAGATAATAAAAATAAATGAATAAAAAAAAAAAAAAAAAAAAGTAAAACTCACCGAAAGCTTGCCGGTTTCATGATCTGAGTTCACATCATACCAAGATTGTATATGCGTATGCATATATTATTTGTTTATTGGATTCTTCATCTGTTTGATCTCCATTATTAGTGTTTTACTCCCTGTAGTCTTCACTACACTTTAGGTTAGGGTTGGGGTTTTAATCTATTTTGATATCGGTACAGAGGTGAACTCGTTACATGGCACGGGGGTGTTTTGGAAACTTTGGTTGCCTTTCTATCCTATGGTCAGGACCTCACAGGCTGTCCGTGGAGGTGCCTGAACAAAACGAAAGTAAATAATGACCAGCCGTACTAGATGCCTGAACAAAAATATCCGAGCCCGAAGAAAAATATAGGGAACTTATAGTATTAAAAAGAAAAGAACTTCAACCATTTGAGCCCTTTCTCATGGCAGTCCTTTCACTGCGTCAAAACACAGAACAGCTGAAGGAGGAGAGAACCTCCAGAATGATGAAAATCAATACAGTGCTCAACTGGTTGCCTTTCTATCAACACAGAGCGAATATATATATGTAAATGAAAATTTATATATATATATATAAAAAGGCAGCTTTATCTTAATAGTCCGAATTGGTGTTTGAGGATCAACCGATGGTTCGTGGTCCAGTCTCTGTCCGAGCGGCAGACCACCGCGGGGCAGACTCGGAAGTTCCATGCCATAAAAACTGGCTTTGGGGTTTTAAGTGCGTCCACTCTCCGGTGCTGGTCCACGGCAGAAGCCCCCCAGAGTAGAAGATGGATCCTGTTCGTGATCGCCAATTTGTCACGGCAAATTTGCGGTTGACCTAATTTGGAGACAAGATTTATTGCTCTGGTTGAATGATCGAGTCCAGGCGAGGCATTGATGATTTTATAAAAAAGGTTTGTTATAAAACTAAATAAAAAAAGAGTACAAAGATGGACAAAATTAGTGACCGCCCCGGGCGGACGTCCGATGATGGAGTGGCCCACAGTTCTAACTCATCACGTATATTCCCCCTCAGTCCCCCTCCCTCCTCCCCCCAGGAGATAAAGAGGACAGAGGAGGTGAAAGAAGAGAGTGAAAAGAGACAGTTTCTTCTTTAGGTCAAAACAACCAGTTCTCTGGTATCTGCTGATTGTCAGCTGTGCTGGAGGTGTGTGCGTGTATGGTGCTTGTGTGTATGAATGGATGTGTATTGGGTGTGTATGTGTGATTATGTGAGTGTGTGTGATAATAGAGGATGTCTCTGTGTCTGGCATGTGTTTTGGGAAGATGACCTGACCCAGCTAGAAGTAGAGCAGGAGGCACAATGAAAGTTACAACTTAAGGCTTAAAGGAATAAGATACATGAGTAAATGTATTTATAAACATAACTAACAATTTTTGCCATAACAGTATGTAAACGTTCTAACTTGATTTAAGCTCCTGAAAAGATATTGAGATTGATCATTAATCGTCTCATTTGTGCTCACAAAAGCAAACATCAAAGCTTTCCAATCTGTTGATAATGACTATGTGTAGAAGGCGGGGCCTGTAGTCCTGCTGATGTATGATTAAAGAACACAGAAATGATGCTGGAGCAGGGTTAGCTCAAACTATGGAAGACTGTTTCCACCACTACAAAAATAAAAATCACTACGTCACAGGGCTGCGGGAAGTGGGGGTGCTAGGGGTGCTGCAGCACCCCCTAGTGGTGATAGGGAGATTAATTATTATTATTTTTTTTTTAAATCAGTCTATTTTTTTATTTAACTGGCATGTTGTATCATTACATGGACAACTGCATATGAATTGTACTTTGTGCACTGCTGATTAATCAATAATTTTATTTTTTCTTCTCTTTTCCTTTCTAGAGACAATTACAGAGAAAATGCCATAGATCATATTTACAAATTTTATACATTAGAATGCAGTAAGTGTGTGTGTGTGTGTGTGTGTGTGTGATATAATAATGGTATTGTAATATTAGAGGGTGAGGGGAGTTAATAACAAGTTAATAATAGTCAAATATGTGGGGGAAAGGAACAATATATATATACATACATACAGTACATATACAAAATAAAATTGAGGGAAGGGAGGTAAAAACAAGAACAAAAAAAATAATTTATTATTATTATTATTAATAATAATAATAATAATAATAATAATAATAATAATAATAATAATAATAATAATATAATAATAATTTTAAAAATATATAGCCAATTAAAACTATTTTGCACAATTTATAAATTCCTTATGAATATTTTGGGAAATGATTTTGACACACAAAAGCTATAATGTGTATTTTGGACTTAATTCTCTTCTGCTACTCAATGAAGGCGGTCGCACTTTTAAACTGTACCTGGCGAATAAAATCCTTTCTGATTTCTATTTTAGGCCTAATCAACACAGGTTCACGTTCACAGAGGTTATTTGTCAGGCTAGTGGTGGCGGAGTAAAAAGGTTTCCGACTCGCTCCATCCAACTACATACAGCCATGGCAGCAGCAGACTATACATTTACAGTCTCATGACAGAAACCAGGAGAAAATATGTTATTGATCCAAGACGAAGGAGCCGACTCATATGAATCTGCATCACCACTATAGCCTAACTTTTCCAAATATGGTTCCCTTTCCTGTGGACCAAGTCCTTCCCTGTACGCCTTTGCATCTAAAACACATTTTGAGGCGCTTTTCTTTTTTTTGTTTAATGTTTTTATTAATGTGCACAGGAACATTGTATCTCAATTGTACAATACAAGTGAAAGTAAGCACACTGTTTCATTTCGTTTTTCTTTTAAACATAATGTAAAGTAAAAAAAAAAAAAAGTAAAAATAAAACAAAAATAAATAAATAAATAAATAAAATAAAGAAATTTAAAAAAAAAAGGGGGGGGGGGTTACGCTTCCTCAAAAAGGTTAAGAAATGCTTGCCACTTTTGAAAGAATTTGTCAGTCATACCTTTCTAGGAGTATCTAATCTTTTCAACTTTCAGAAAAGACATGACCTCATTTATCCATTGAGTGCTGGATGGAGAACTTGTTGACTTCCAATGTATGAGGAGATGCCGTCTGGCAATAAGAGATGTGAATGCTAAAATCTGCAGGTGAAGAGCTGAATAATTGGAGTAGTTCTCGGGGATACCGAAAATAGCCACATGAGAAGAAACATCAACGTTTTTTGAAAGCACTTTAGACATGGTATTAAAATAGATTTGCCAAAATGTATTTAAAGCTGGACAGGAGAAAAACATATGAGCAAGATCACAGGGCGATCCACCACACCTATCACAAATGTCTATGGTAGTTGGAAAAATTCGAGCAAGCCTTGCTTTTGAGTAATGACACCTGAACAAAACCTTAAATTGGATCAATGTCAAACGAGCACAGATAGTTGTCTTATGAATAAGTTTCAACGCAGAGTCCCACCAGCATTGGTTAAAGACCACTCCTAGTTCATTCTCCCAGGCTTCTTTTGTTTTTGTGGTTAAATAGTTATCATATGATTGAATAATGTTATATATTTTAGAGATGATTGACTTTTGTGAGGGAGTTAACCGTAAAAGTTCAGTCCAAGGCTGCTCAGGAGGAAGGTAAGGAAAACCAGGGAATAGTGCTTTGGCACAATTCCTCACCTGGAAATATCTAAATAGATGAGTGGGCGGTAGATTAAAGTCAAGAGAAAGATCTGTAAAAGAGCAAAAAACCCCGTCCTTGTAGAAATCCTTAAAACGCCTCAATCCCTTATTATGCCATGACTTAAAAACATGGTCAGTAAATGTGGGTTTGAACCTATGATTTTTCAACAATGGTGTTAAAGGCGTAGAATCGATAAATTTGAATGGCCTCCGAAACTGAAAAAAAGTCCTAAGAGTAGAAATCACCACCAAGTTACAAGTAAGGCCAGAGAGGTTGACAGAAACTGAGTCAGTTAATAACGCAGAGAGGGATGACAAGGGACAGGACAGCATCTCCAAATTACACCAGGGAACATCAACTGACCCTGACCAATATGTAATCCTAGATGTATTCACTGCCCAGTAATAAAACTGGAAATTAGGCAAGGACAAGCCACCATCAAATTTGCAACTTTGAAGTACTTTTAGCCTGACACGAGGTGATTTGCCGTTCCACAAAAAATGTGAAATAGTTGAATCATTCGATTTAAAAAACCGTTTTGGTAAAAAAATGGGCAGGCACTGAAACAAAAATTAAAATTTCGGTAAAACATTCATCTTTACTGTATCAATTTTCCCAATCAACGTGAGGGGGAGTGAAGCCCATCTTTGAAAATCAGATTTAATCTCAGATAACAGGGGGGAGAAATTGGCAGAATGAAGAGATTTGAAGGATCTAACTATATTGACGCCCAAATACCTGAATCCAGAGGGGCTAAACTTAAAAGGAATATCTGATGGACACATTTGCATTGCTAGTTTATTAATAGGGTAGCATTCACTCTTTGATATATTGATCTTATATCCTGAAAAAGAGCCAAATCTATGAAAAAAGGAAAGAATGTTTGGAAAAACAGTCTTAGGATTGGTAATATATAACAATAAATCATCAGCGTACAGTGAAAGTTTGAATTCCTTTTGTAGCCGGGTAATGCCAGTGAGGTCTGGTGCAGACCTCAAATATATTGACAGGGGCTCAATTGCGAGTGCAAATAGGAGGGGCGACAGTGGGCAGCCCTGCTTGCAGCCTCTATTTAGAGGAAAACATCTAGATCTGACATTATTGGTGACGCTGCTAGCACACGGAGATGTATAAAGAAGTCATATCCATGATATGAATTCATCACCTAACCCAAATTTTGCCAGGACTGCAAACAAGTAATGCCATTCAACTCTATCGAACGCCTTTTCTGCATCAATCAACAATACTACTTCCGGTTTATTAGCCGACTCAACAACTCTGTCTCCACCCTTTCCTCTGCACACACCCAACACAGCATAACGTGGATGGCTGTTCATCATAGGAATGGGATCCACACAAGGTTCCTGCTGCTTAACAGAAGGTTTTCCTTGCCGCCATGATGAATTCATGTTGGGTGTGGGATACATATGTATGTGTATATACGTATATATGCATATGTGTGTATCCATAAAATGAAGAGTCTGTCCTTAAGACTGCTCTACTGTAAAGTGTCTTGAGATACCATTGGTTATGATTTGGCGCTATACAAATAAAAGATTGATTGATTGATTATTAGTGGTACCTTTAGAATAGATTATATTTAGCAGAGTGCGAACATTGTAAAACAGCTGGCGCCCCTTTATGAAACCTGTCTGTTCCTTAGAGATAATGCTTGGAAGCACGTTCTCTAAACGGCGAGCGAGAGCCTTAGCCAATATTTTAGAATCTACATTCATTAAAGAAATGGGTCTGTATGAGGAACATAACTGTGGATCTTTATCTTTTTTTAGAAGGACGATAATAGAGGCCTGCCTCAGTGTAGGGGGAAGATTGCCACATGATAGGGATTCAATATAAACTGAATGTAATATCGGAATAAGTTTAGAATGAAATGTTTTAAAGAACTTGGAGACGCTTTTCTGTGGTTTATCCGTCACAGTGCCTCCTACATATATTGTTTACGACAGATTGCCGCCAACATGGCCGTGCATCCGGGTTACTGCCCAGAACACGACGTTGGTGAAAACCCTCCATAGAGTCACATGACATAAACGTAGATGGTGCAGTGACTCAGGTTCATGTCAGCTGATCAAATCATTATTATAACAATATTGTGAAGTGTAACTAATAACATATACTGTATATTCATGAGAACTGATTATGTCTGTGTGCTACAGACCCTGGCTGTGTGCACTGAAGTATATATGACAATAAAGTAGTGAATCTCAATCCATTTATTTATGTTTAAAATGTATTTTAAATAGGCTCATAGGTTTTTTGTCCAATTTTTTCACAGTACCCCCTGTTCAAAATGACTTCCAGTGGTCCTGCTACATCAAGTCATAATTATGTGTCAGTAAAGTCATAATTTTGAGATACCAATTAAGCATTTGCAGCAGTCTACCGACACTTTCTTTCTCATATTTATGACTTGCCGTGGTAATTTGTGTGTGTAGTGGAAACAGGCTTCCTAATAGATGGACTTTTCCATGTGGTATATAATGGTGGTAATACACCTCCTAGTGGTTAAACTGTAGTAGTACAGTATGGAGCGTTAGTAATACACACATTTAGTTTATGGTGCGTTCACACCAAACGCGTCAAAAGCAGCAGGCAAACATTCACAATATATGGTGGACGCGCTTCTAGGGAGCGTCAGAGGTCCCGCTGTGCGTCCCGCGCCTCTTGTGTGGCGGGTTTTGAAGCTTTTCGAGCAGCGGACACTTTTGGTGTGCTACCGGTGCTTCCAGCGCGGTTAATGCTGGAGTTGGGATTGTTGAGCTTTTGGGGCAGATCACAGCGCATCGACCAATCAGGAGCGTTCCCCAACCGTGACGTATTCAGAATAATGAGAAGAAGAAGAAAAAAAAAAAACACTAACCAGAGACATATGGACAGGCTCTTCTGCTGGCATAGAGTGTAGTTGGGGTCCTGGTAGGAGATACGAGTACCGATGCGAGAAAGAGAAGTAGCGCTGAAAGTGACTCTCGTCCGAGCACAGATCTGGTGAATCCAGAAACGACGCCGAGGCACAAATAAAGCCAAGTCACTCTCTGGATAACGTAGAGCCGATGAACGGGAGTCGGAGGGGGCGTGTTCAGCAAGGAACTCCAAACTTTATTCTCCATCTAACCACACTTCTCTATAACCCTCTGACATCACAGTGCACACACTGAATCACACCTAAATACATCCGACCAGAAACACCACCTTCTCATCACAATAATTAATGTTCCACCACTTCACATTTTACATCACTGGGTGAATTATGAACGTAACTGATTGTCACAATATCATCCATTTTATGAACACCACCGTAACAGAGAAGCCCCTCCCCTCGACGCGCGTCCTGAGCATCTTCAACACTAGTGACAAGTGTCTGTATTCAGTGAGCACAAGTGTCCAACAACGCGCGTGAGGCACGATTTTGACGTCCGAAACGTGTTTGGTGTGAACGTACCATAAAACTGCTCCATGTAATGATCCAGGTAAGGCTGTGAATATGAATAGAAGCATTTTACCAGTTGTAGTGACCACAGATGTTCCTCAGATCCTGACTAAACATCAAGTGGTAAAACAACACGTTTAACAAAGTCAATAGTGTCATTTTATGTCATATCATCTCACTTTCAGGACATGTAATAAATATTATGTTTTCAAATGCAATGTTTTTTATATTTTAATGTTACTAGTGATAAACCAATAAACAATAAATGATTATCAGACAGAGCTAAGCTACAATAATAAGGATTTTAATACTCCTCTGTGATTAAATAACCCAGAGTTTGGGTCCAAAATAAAAATGAAGAAGTTGTTTGAAGAAAAGCAGTTTTTTATCCCAATAAAGAGTAACATTTATACTATATATCAAAACAGATCAGATTTGTTCTTGCATTCACACATGCAGTTATGGAACAATGAAAATTGTAAAAAAAAAAATAAAAATTTTATATTGTTCATATTTCCAGAGCATGTGAGCCTAGAACCAATGCATATCTGTGACTAATCATTAGTGATCTATGTTCATAGCTCTAAGCTGATCACATTACAGGGAGATGAAACATATGCTAAGTAGTTTACTGAAGACCCAAACATGTTCCAGATGATACGGTCGGCTATCGTCTGCTGTGAGCGCACATAGAAAGATGAGAGGAAGCGTCTTCGTGTCCCCTTTACGGCGGATTTTTCCTGCTACTTCTAAAATTTTGATTTGAGGGGGCAATATGTTTATTTGAGGGGGCACTGCCCCCTCTTGCTCCTGCGTAGGGCCAGCCTCGCTGTGCATGTAGCACGAGGCAGAACTAACTCTGTCTCCTTTAACCTATGTCTCTGAAATGTTTCCAGATATTTCCAGGTTTTAGTATCTCCCTAAAATCACATTCCCACGGGAGCGCACATGCATTCAGCGAAGGCGGAGTCATGTTGTTAGATACTTTTAATGCCATAATCTAGGCTGTTGGACTTTTTAATGCTTATATTCCTTTTATTCTATCCTACTTGTGTTTAATTTAGTGATTTACAAGTGACACAAAGTCTATCCCTCCATGTTACAGTTTTTACCCATTGCTTGAACATTATAGACATGTGTTTAAACCAAAGTAATATAACTTGAAGCTGTTGTTCCTATACTTTAAACAAAGTGTAACCGTACCTTAAACCCCTTATGTTCAACTACAACATTTTGCTCAGAATTCTGTGTAAAAACTATTATAGACCATAGTAATGGAATGAATGAGTGATAACGCACATTTTAAAGAATTTCATTTTGTAAATAAGTGGAAATAACAGTATTTAGTGCCTCCTGAATAGATTTATTTCTATAGTTTAGTACCTTTGTATTTTCAGTTCATGTTCTAAACAAAATCATTTCTCTTTTTTGTGTTTTTTGTGTCTTTTTGTTAGTTTTTGGTGTCATTTTGTGAGTGGCTGGTAATATATACTATAAGTATTCACAGTTTTGTGTCTTATTTGCTTATGTTTAGAGTTTTGACACAATGAGCCAAGTTTTGCAAAACGTGTTCAAGAAATGGGTCAAAACTGTAAAGTGTATCTCCCATATTAAAGCACATAAATCCAGTGTTGTATCATGTAAACATCATAAAAAATACCTTTACTCTCTATCTCTTTAAGGTACAGGATGGGCTGAAAATATCACGCTGTAATTTGGATTAATTTAGGCAGGTCTAAAAATGCAGCTTGAAAATTTCAGGACCATTTTCAATGATGATTTTTAAAATATAAAATGTGTTTTTATCCGACTCTGTTTTCAGGTTTCAGTTTTATTAACATAATGACTGTGAAACAATATTTCACTTTTTAATCCAACCCCTTTACACATGGTCAGAACACTTTGTACTGTGTAATTATAGAAAAAGACAGCACTGTTGTTTTCTGTTGTTTTAAGCAGGGATTAAGCAGTGATAACAGGCGTGCTGCACCTGTCGAGGTAGGAGGCCACTCCTTCTTACCGGCTGTGTTCAAAGTCAAACTTCATTCCTGTACGGCACGAGGTCTGGTTGTGAAGTGGGGCATCTGTCTACCGTCAACATCTTTGTGGTGCCGGTGAAAATAATTATGTTTCATTAAATGCCCTTATGCTCTAGAACAGTGTTTTTAAAATAGGGGTACGTGTACCCCAAGGGGTACACAATGCCATGGCAATGGCAATGGCACTACTACACAGGGGGTACTTACGAGAGAGAAAGTGGAAAATTAACTAATGAATGCATTAAAAATATGGAGTTTTATAATGTTTATTTTTAGTTTAAAATGATAATCATACTAAATATTACGAGCAACTCACAAAGCGACACCAAAAACACACAAAATAAGAGAAAAATATACTGAATGATAAAAAGAACAGACAAACAACAACAAAATGCAGAAAATGATGCCAAAAAAACACGAAACAATGATATCAATTGATTAGAACAGGAACTGAACATACAAGGCAAGGCAAATTTATTTGTATTGTGCATTTCATACACGGGGCAACAAAAACATTCAACAGCTTAAAATCTATAAGAACATTTCAAATCATAAATAAACACATTACATCATCAACATGACCATAAATCTCTCTCAATCATATGCAGTAGAGAAAAAAAAGTTCTTTTAACTTTGATTTAAAAATGTTCACATGTGATGCTGACTTCAGCTCTGCTGCAGTTTGTTCCACTTCTTTGCAGCATAACAACTAAACACAGCATCACCATGGTTACTGTGAGCTCTGGGCTCCACTATCTGACCTGTGTCCATAGATCTCAGAGACCTGCTGGGTTCATACCTGACTAACATCTCACTGATGTATTCTGGACCAAACCCATTCACACATTTATAACCAGCAGCAGAACTTTACAGTCTCCTCTGAGGCTGACTGGGAGCCAGTGTAAAGACTTTAAAACTGGACTAATGTGTTCTGATCTCTTTGTTCTGGTTCAGACCCGAGCTGCAGCGTTCTGAACCAGCTGTAGATGTTTGATGAAGACCATTACAATAGTCCAGTCTGCTGGAGATAAAAGCATGGACCAGTTTCTCCTGATCTTTCTGAGTCATTAAACCTTTCACTCTGGAGATGTTCTTTAGGTGGTAGAAGATGTTTTTGTGATAGATTTGATCTGATGCTGAATGTCAGATCTGAGTCAATCAGAACACCAAGGTTTTTGACTTGGTCTTTATCTTCTAAAGATCCAGACTCAGATAATTGCTGACAGCAGTCCTCTTTTCCTTGTTACCAAAGACAATCACCTCCATCTTGTCATGGTTTAGTTGAAGGAAGTTTTCACTCATCCAGCAGTTTACTTTTTCTAAGCAGTCACACAACACCTCAATGGGACCATGGTCATCTGGGTTCAGTGATAGATATAGTTGTGTGTCATCTGCGTAGCTCTGATAATCAACCTTACAGTTGTGTAAAATGTGTCCTAAAGGAAGCATATAAAGGCTAAACAGAAGAGGTCCAAGAACAGATCCCTGAGGAACCCCACAGGACATTGGTAATCTGTCAGATTCAAAGTTTACAATGTTTACAAAATAACTTTGATCCTCCAAGTAGAACTTAAACCATTACTTTAACATTTAGTCCAACCCATGTTTACAATCTGTGCAACAAAATTGTATGATCTACAGTGTCAAATGCAGACTTAGATCCAATAGAATGAGAACAGATACTTTTCCTGAATCAGTGTTCAACCTTATGTCATTGATCACTTTGATCAGATCAGTTTCAGTGCTGTGATGAGAACCAAAACCTGACTGAAATTTATCAAATATTTTGTTGAATGTTAAGAATTGACTCAGTTGGTTGAAGACCATCTTCTCAATGATCTTGGCCATGAATGGAAGGTTCTGATTGGTCTATAGTTAGCCAGTATAGAGGCATCCAGTGTTCTCTTTTTTAACAGAGGTTTAACAGCAGCTACTTTCAGGGATTTTGGTACGGTGCCTGATTGGAATGATCAGTTAATTATCTGACACTAATCAGTGATAAATGACTTTACAACAGTTTTAAAGAAGTTTGAGGGTTTTGTGTCAAGGCAACACGTTGATGGATTCAGCTGCTGAACAGTTTCCTCTATTGTTTTTGGGTTCACTGTAATAAACGCTGACATTGTAGTTGACTCCTCCCTCAGTGGTTGAAGCTGTTCAAGCTTTTTGTGATTTTGCTGGTTTGTTCTGATGTTTGACATTATTGATTGTATTTTTTCATTGAAATTCACAGTAAATTCATTGCATTTTCCAGCTGACAGTAATTCAGGGGCTATCTGATCTGGGGGGGTTGTGAGCTTTTCAATTACAGAAAACAATGTGTGAGTTGTTGACATTTTTGGCAATAATTTCAGAAAAGTTTTGCTGCCTCGTTTTGAACAAGCCATCATTGAATTTACACAGACTTATTTTGCATAGTTCTAGATGAATTTGGAGTTTTGTTGATCTCCATTTACGCTCAGCTCTTCTACAATCAGATTTTAATTCTGCATTATCTCAGTCCTCCTCCAAGGTGTTTTCTGTGTGTGTGGTTTTCTCTTAGTTTTGATTGGAGCCACCACATCTATGACATCACAGACTTTTGTATTAAACTCATCCAGAAGATCATCAACTGTCTCAGCACTCAATGTTGGTGTCATTGCTATGGTTTCCATAAACTGTGCACGTGTAGTCATTTATGTACCTTTTCTTTAAACACACATAACTAGGGGGAACAGATGTTACAGTCTCTAGGTCAAAAAAGACACAGAAATGATCAGATAGAGCTAAGTCTCTTACATCAACAGCAGAGATATCAACACCTTTAGAGATAACCAGATCCAAAGTGTGACCTTGAGTGTGTGTCGGACCAGTCACATGTTGTGTAAGACCAAAAGTATCCATTAAAGCATACAGTTCTTTGGCAGTATTGTCCATGTTATTGTCTACATGAATATTTAAGTCACCTGTTATTATTAAAAAGTTGTATTCAGTGGATACAACTGACAGCAGTTCAGCAAACTCATCCATGAATTCTCCAGAATATTTTGGGGGTCTATAAACGACTAAAAACAGAACTCTTGAATCACCCTTCAGTAAGAATGACATATATTCAAAGGAGATAAAATCCCCAAATGTTATTTCTTTGCACTGAAATATTGATTTAAAAATGGCAGCAACTCCACCACCTTTCCTGCAAGTACGACACTTATTGAAATAAATAAAGTCTTGTGGTGAACTTTCATTGAGAATAGTATTACTGATACCATCATTCAACCATGTTTCATTAAGAAATAAAAAGTCCAAGTGATGTGTTAAAATAAAATCATTAATTAGTAGTGACTTGTTAACAAGAGATCTAACATTAAGAAGAGCTAATTTTAAAGACTTTACTGGAGACACTGGTGGACTTTTTGGATGACATGTTATAGGAGTCACATTTTTATCTCTATAAAACTTTTTGTTTTTCTTTAATTTCACAATTTTACCTGTGTTACCTGTCACCACAGGAATTAAAGAAGCTGCATTAACTCCATAAGGCCCTGACTTTTTCTGGTTGTTCCTAAACATAGAGCTATTGCAGTCTAGACCCAGCACACATCAGACCTGTGTCGCTCTAAGATGAACACATCTGGCCTGAGGAGAAGAGTGATCCAGGGCCTGGTATCATTGAGGAGGGATGGGTGGTGCTGATTGGTTCTTTAGAGGAGATAAGATGGGACCATGGTGGGGTAAAGGGTGGGGTGTCAGTCTTGTGCCAGCCAGAACCAGCTCGTTCATCTGGGCAGTTAAATCCAAGAAGGCAGGGGTAGGAGAGAAGCTGGATGAGGTGAATTTTGGGGTGAAGCAGGTGGGTACTGAGATGTGGGGGTTGGGTTGACCTCTTCATTTTGGTGATTTTGATTTCTTGCTGGAAGCTCATCGACTCCATGTTCTTTCCTTGTTGTTTTGTTCTCCGATGGTACATGTTGTCCTCTGTCTTTATCAGAACTGATAGCAGTGTGACTGGTGAAGTAAAACAAGTTGGATGTGAAAAGTTTTACTCCAGCCTTGTTTAGACACAGTCCATCTGCTCTAAAAAGATGACCACGTTCCCAAAAAATAGGAAAATTTTCTATAAAATTTAGTGAAAGGGCAGCACAAGCTGAAGACAGAAATGTATTCAAAGAGTAAATCCATGAGAATTTCAGATCTCCTTTGTGGACTGGAGGTATCTGGCCACTGATGAACACTTTAGGCTGTAAACAGCTCACAGTTTTTAGCAGATGGGTGAAATCCTGCTTTAACACCTCAGACTCCTCCTTGGCTAAATCATTTAATCCAAAATGAATCACAACATTTTTCAAACGTGGGTAATCTGCAACAATATGCAAGATTTTGTCAGCCAGGTCTGATACTGTGTCATTAGGTAAACAGATCACTTTCACGTTGCTGCTAAACATCTTCTGAGCATCTTTAACAGAAACGTCTCCCACTATCAGTGTGTGAGGTTGTTGCTTTGGCCGACCATGTCGCTTTTGTTTTCCAGAAGCACTTTTAGTCTTCACAGTTCCAGAAGGTTGTGTGTTGACCTCATTAGAGCAGATCCTAGGTCATTCAGCAGTGGGACGAATCGATTACCCAGTTCTAAATGAAACTGGGTTTGTGACTTGGTGATACTCCTGCCTTTAGCAGATGTCCACTTTTGTGCCTGGGCAGATAAAGGAGTTGATGTTGAGGCTACAGTCTGAGAAGGGAGTGCAGGCCAGTCCGTCTCATTATTGATATCAGGGCGCTTTGCTCGGCCCGTTAGCCTTTGAAGTGGATATAACTTTTTCTTAGGCTTAGCTCCCAGAGTATTCCAGGGAGGACTCACACCTGTTGGCTTATCAACGGGAACATGATCTTCCCTAGGCCTGATAGCTTTGTTTGCGTCGGTCAGTGGTTTTAGTCCAATGACAACATTTTACTCAGAATTCTGTAAAAACAATTATAGATCATCATGATGGAATGAATGAGTAATAAGACACATCTTAAAGAATCTAATTTTCTAAATAATTGGAATTAAACTTTATTTAGTGCCTCAGAATAGATTTATTTCAATAATTTTTATGATTTTCAGTCACTCCCTCCTGATGTGGAACCGAGACTGATCCTAGTATTTTTAGTTCATGTTCTAATAAAGATCATTTCTATCATAAATTTGGGTGTTTTTGTTTTCATTTTGTTGTTATTTGTCTGTTCTTTTTATTATTCAGCATGTTTTTCTCTTATTTTGTGTGTTTTTGGTGTCGTTTGTTTGTTTCTTATGTCATTGTATATGTTTCTCTGTTATTTTTGTGTAATTTGTAGTGATCTTGTTTCTCTCACATAATGTGTCTTTGTTGTCTTTTTGTGTGTTGCTGATAATGGTAAGTATGTTTTTCTCTCTTAGTGTGTGTTTATTGTGTATTTTTTGTTGTTTGTTCTTTTTGTTATTCAGTATATTTTTCTTCTACTTCTTGTGTTTTTGTTTCTGAGTTGCTGATAATATTTAGTATGATTTCAAACTAAAAATAAACATTATAAAACCCAATATTTTTTGCTTTTTGTCTCTTTCTCCTCAGCTCAGCTGCTTCAGGTGTTGTGTCTATGGTGGACTTCTCAAGCATCTGACCATGGGTGTAAGTGTGCATAGGTGTGTGGGAGTGAGACCATTATTGTGTCTCAATTTTCAATTCTATTCAAAAAAGCTTTATTGGCATGACAAAAATCTTTTTTTTAAAAAGAGATTTTAACTGTGGCTCAGACAGAAAAAAATGTCTGATCACTTTCATACCCTAACTGTGGAAATACATTTTAAATTATTTTAAAGTTAATTTGGCTCCATTGATTTAAAAAAAAAAAAAACAAAGTTTGCAGTGCATCAGCACCCATGTCACTAAAGAGGTTGGTACAACTGCAGAAATGTTGGTGTAGGACTCTACCTAGCTACAGAGAACATCAAAGGAAGAGATCAAAGAGCAGACACTTCATAGGGAGAAAAAGATCAAAGGCCACAGGCTGACTGTTAAATGCAGATTGGAGAGGGTGGGAAAAATGTATGTAGCTGGCCTTTGATGAGGGTGTCAAGTGTTAAAAAGCCCAAACATTACTGATGATGCATCTCAAGAAACACAGCTCTCACATCACTCTCACATGGTAAACCTCATGTTGACTACTGTCTTAAGGACAAAAGAACAATTTAACATCACGTCTCGTGTTTAATGATTCCAATGATTATATTTAAAATATAAAAATGAGCTTTTATTCGACTACGTATTCAGTTTTATTAATATTATTATTGTGAAACAATAATTCACATTTTAATCCAACCCCTTACAAATGCCAATCATGTGAACTGGCTAATGTGATCCTGCTGTGAAATGGTATTTTATTAACCTTGCCAATCACATGCTGTCATTTGATCAACCCCATCACATGACTATGTCCAAACCCTGAGGCTAATCAACACACCTGACGTTAATCAGCACCTGTGGCTGGAGCACAATAAAAGGGGCAGACAGGAGAAGGAGCAGGGGGAGGAAAAACGACACAGACAGGAGAAGGAGCAGCAGGGAAGCTGTGGGTCCTCCCCAGGTTCCCAGGGGCAGAGGAGGACTCTGCCCTCCACGTTCCCAGGGCACAGGACGGCACACGCATCGGGGACCACAAGCACGCCGGGATCACAAGTGTTGCGAGGCGATATACACGCAGGGGCAGAGGAGGACTCTGCCTTCCGTGTGAGTACCCTATGGGACCGTAGTAACACTTGTTGGACAAAGTCAGATCGGGGATATTGTTGTGGGACGTTTGACTGCCGGTAGTTGTTCTGTGTAGGTGTCCCAGCGTGTGGAGGGCTGGAGCCAGCGGGAAGTATCGAGACTGATTGAAGTGTTAAGAGCCACATACACGCAGAGGCAGAGGGGAACTCTGCCTTGCCCTGTAAGTGACGTGGCAACACCCCTCCTTCGGACGTAGTCTCGGACCCCCATGCTGGCCTATGTTTTGCATTTTCAGGGGACCCTGAGCCTGTGACCAGTGGGATCTACCGCCTTGGGACAAGGGAGAGCGGAGGACCTGGGCGTAGCTGCACATTGCATTTTATTGTGGACAGTGACTTTTACCCTTATTTTATTTGTTCATTAGCCCACATCGTTAATAGATTTTAGCAAACATTGATTTTAATTTGTGGGCATTTTAATCTGTTTTACATTAATCTTTTTAATAAATTTGTGACATCATGGTTGCTGTCCTCCTTGGTAACTAAGGGGTGCTCACACCCGGTCGGTTTACTCTCCCTCCATAAACTTTTGGTCAATTCACTGTTATTCAAACTTCCCCAGCAACACCCCACCCCCATTACATTTTCTGGCGTTGTCGACAGGACCTGGGTCTCGAGCACACTTGTTACCGAGGAGGAAGTAGCCATGATGCCTGTTTATCCTGGTGCCCCCTGGCTCCCCAAGTTTAAAGGGCCAGGGGATGAGTTAAAACTTAATGACTGGAAGGAACAAATTGAAGGGTTGTTGGGGTTGCAAGAGCTGACTGAGCCCCGAAAAGCTGCCATTGTTTTAGGAGCATTGGCCGGTGAAGCTAAGCATTAAATCAGCATCTTAGATGATGATGAAAAAGACGCAGCCCGGAAAATTTTTACTTATCTTGGCTTCCTCTATGGTGACCAAACACCAATCTCTATTGTAAGGTCACAATTTTTTAGCTGTGCTCAGAAGCCGGGTGAAACTGTCCGGTCTTTTATTTTACGTCTCCGTGAATTACATTGCAGGCTACGGCGACATGATGACCTCCCCCCCCCCCCCCCCCCCCCTCCATGGCAGCTCTGCGAGATCAGTTGCTTCTAGGACTGTGAAGGACCAATGGCCCAGGCACTAAAGGTGTATGCTCGTCGACACCCAGGTGATGACTTTGTAGCGCTACAAGAGGAGGCATTGTCATTGGACTCGGAATATGGTAGCGCTGCATCAGAGGTAACATGCTCCATTTGTGTGGAAATGACAGGCTTAATTCAATAGGTGTTTGCTCATTTTATGGATTGTGAACTCGTTCTGTGAGCTTCTTCTTCTTTGAGGATTCCTTTTCATGCGATCTGAACTGGAGTCAAATCTGGACTGTTTGCCCCCTTCTGCAGCACCATAGTGCTCATTGCATGTGCCTCTTGTAGGCTTTGTGCATTTGTTCCTCACCAGTGATCCCTTATGCTTGAGAGGAGCTGCATCCTGATGGATAATTTTGACTTGAAAGGACCTTTAGCACCAGCCCAGGCCGAGCAGGACATTGTGGATTTTGCCCCAAGAAGGTCAAATCGCTCAAATTTTGGACAAATACCGACACGGTAAAGAAACTGAGCTGTATATGTTTCAGGGACTGACAACCTCAGAGCGTGGGGGGGTGTGATCCTGCTGTGAAATGGTATTTTATTAACCTTGCCAATCACATGCTGTCATTTGATCAACCCCATCACATGACTATGTCCAAACCCTGAGGCTAATCAACACACCTGATGTTAATCAGCACCTGTGGCTGGAGCACAATAAAAGGGGCAGACAGGAGAAGGAGCAGGGGGAGGAAAAACGACACAGACAGGAGAAGGAGCAGCAGGGAAGCTGTGGGTCCTCCCCAGGTTCCCAGGGGCAGAGGAGGACTCTGCCTTCCAGGTTCCCAGGGCACAGGACGGCACACGCATCGGGGACCACAAGCACGCCGGGATCACAAGTGTTGCGAGGCGATATACACGCAGGGGCAGAGGAGGACTCTGCCTTCCGTGTGAGTACCCTATGGGACCGTAGTAACACTTGTTGGACAAAGTCAGATCGGGGATATTGTTGTGGGACGTTTGACTGCCGGTAGTTGTTCTGTGTAGGTGTCCCAGCGTGTGGAGGGCTGGAGCCAGCGGGAAGTATCGAGACTGATTGAAGTGTTAAGAGCCACATACACGCAGAGGCAGAGGGGAACTCTGCCTTGCCCTGTAAGTGACGTGGCAACACCCCTCCTTCGGACGTAGTCTCGGACCCCCATGCTGGCCTATGTTTTGCATTTTCAGGGGACCCTGAGCCTGTGACCAGTGGGATCTACCGCCTTGGGACAAGGGAGAGCAGAGGACCTGGGCGTAGCTGCACATTGCATTTTATTGTGGACAGTGACTTTTACCCTTATTTTATTTGTTCATTAGCCCACATCGTTAATAGATTTTAGCAAACATTGATTTTAATTTGTGGGCATTTTAATCTGTTTTACATTAATCTTTTTAATAAATTTGTGACATCATGGTTGCTGTCCTCCTTGGTAACTAAGGGGTGCTCACACCCGGTCGCTTTACTCTCCCTCCATAAACTTTTGGTCAATTCACTGTTATTCAAACTTCCCCAGCAACACCCCACCCCCATTACAGCTAACACATAAAAATATGTGCCCAAGGTGTTCTTTCACTTTGTACTGTGTAATTATAAATAATTATAGAGAAAGACAGCACTGTTGTTTTCTGTTGTTTTAAGCAGGGATTAAGCAGTGATAACAGGCGTGCTGCACCTGTCGAGGTAGGAGGCCACTCCTTCTTACCGGCTGTGTTCAAAGTCAAACTTCATTCCTGTACGGCACGAGGTCTGGTTGTGAAGTGGGGCATCTGTCTACCGTCAACATCTTTGTGGTGCCGGTGAAAATAATTATGTTTCATTAAATGCCCTTATGCTCTAGAACAGTGTTTTTAAAATAGGGGTACGTGTACCCCAAGGGGTACACAATGCCACTAATGGCAATGGCACTACTACACAGGGGGTACTTACAAGAGAGAAAGTGGAAAATTAACTAATGAATGCATTAAAAATATGGAGTTTTATAATGTTTATTTTTAGTTTAAAATGATAATCATACTAAATATTACGAGCAACTCACAAAACGACACCAAAAGCACACAAAATAAGAGAAAAATATACTGAATGATAAGAACAGACAAACAACAACAAAATGCAGAAAATGATGCCAAAAACACACGAAACAATGATATCAATTGATTAGAACAGGAACTGAACATACAAGGCAAGGCAAATTTATTTGTATTGTGCATTTCATACACGGGGCAACAAAAACATTCAACAGCTTAAAATCTATAAGAACATTTCAAATCATAAATAAACACATTACATCATCAACATGACCATAAATCTCTCTCAATCATATGCAGTAGAGAAAAAAAAGTTCTTTTAACTTTGATTTAAAAATGTTCACATGTGATGCTGACTTCAGCTCTGCTGCAGTTTGTTCCACTTCTTTGCAGCATAACAACTAAACACAGCATCACCATGGTTACTGTGAGCTCTGGGCTCCACTATCTGACCTGTGTCCATAGATCTCAGAGACCTGCTGGGTTCATACCTGACTAACATCTCACTGATGTATTCTGGACCAAACCCATTCACACATTTATAACCAGCAGCAGAACTTTACAGTCTCCTCTGAGGCTGACTGGGAGCCAGTGTAAAGACTTTAAAACTGGACTAATGTGTTCTGACCTCTTTGTTCTGGTTCACACCTGAGCTGCAGCGTTCTGAACCAGCTGTAGATGTTTGATGAAGACCATTACAATAGTCCAGTCTGCTGGAGATAAAAGCATGGACCAGTTTCTCCTGATCTTTCTGAGTCATTAAACCTTTCACTCTGGAGATGTTCTTTAGGTGGTAGAAGATGTTTTTGTGATAGATTTGATCTGATGCTGAATGTCAGATCTGAGTCAATCAGAACACCAAGGTTTTTGACTTGGTCTTTATCTTCTAAAGATCCAGACTCAGATACTTGCTGACAGCAGTCCTCTTTTCCTTGTTACCAAAGACAATCACCTCCATCTTGTCATGGTTTAGTTGAAGGAAGTTTTCACTCATCCATCAGTTTACTTTTTCTAAACAGTCACAAAACACCTCAATGGGACCATAGTCATCTGGGTTCAGTGATAGATATAGTTGTGTGTCATCTGCGTAGCTCTGATAATCAACCTTACAGTTGTGTAGAATGTGTCCTAAAGGAAGCATATAAAGGCCACTGATGACCACTTTAGGCTGCGAACAACTCACAGTTTTTAACAGACTCCTCCTTGGCTAAATCATTTAATCCAAAATGAATCAAAACATTTTTCAAATGTGGGTAATCTACAGCAATATGCAAGATTTTGTCAGCCAGGTCTGATACTGTGTCATTAGGTAAACAGATCACTTTCACGTTGTTGCTAAACATCTTCTGAGCATCTTTAACAGAAACGTCTCCCACTATCAGTGTGTGAGGTTGTTGCTTTGGCCTACCCTGTCGCTTTTGTTTTCCAGAAGTGACTTTTAGTCTTTACAGTTCCAGAAGGTTGTGTGTTGACCTCATTAGAGCAGATCCTAGGTCATTCAGCAGTGGGGCGAATCGATTACCCAGTTCTACATGAAACTGGGTTTGTGACTTGGTGATACTCCTGCCTTTAGCAGATGTCCACTTTTGTGCCTGGGCAGACAAAGGAGTTGATGTTGAGGCTACAGTCTGAGAAGCCAGTGCAGGCCAGTCCGTCTCATTATTGATATCAGGGCGCTTTGCTCGGCCCGTTAGCCTTTGAAGTGGATATGACTTTTTCTTAGGCTTAGCTCCCAGAGTATTCCAGGGAGGACTCACACCTGTTGGCTTATCAACGGGAACATGATCCTCCCTAGGCCTGATAGCTTTGTTTGCGTCGGTCAGTGGTTTTAGTCCAATGACAACATTTTACTCAGAATTCTGTAAAAACAATTATAGATCATCATGATGGAATGAATGAGTAATAAGACACATCTTAAAGAATCTAATTTTCTAAATAATTGGAATTAAACTTTATTTAGTGCCTCAGAATAGATTTATTTCAATAATTTTTATGATTTTCAGTCACTCCCTCCTGATGTGGAACCAAGACTGATCCTAGTATTTTTAGTTCATGTTCTAATAAAGATCATTTCTATCATAAATTTGGGTGTTTTTGTTTTCATTTTGTTGTTGTTTGTCTGTTCTTTTTATTATTCAGCATGTTTTTCTCTTATTTTGTGTGTTTTTGGTGTCGTTTGTTTGTTTCTTATGTCATTGTATATGTTTCTCTGTTATTTTTGTGTAATTTGTAGTGATCTTGTTTCTCTCACATAATGTGTCTTTGTTGTCTTTTTGTGTGTTGCTGATAATGGTAAGTATGTTTTTCTCTCTTAGTGTGTGTTTATTGTGTATTTTTTGTTGTTTGTTCTTTTTGTTATTCAGTATATTTTTCTTCTACTTCTTGTGTTTTTGTTTCTGAGTTGCTGATAATATTTAGTATGATTTCAAACTAAAAATAAACATTATAAAACCCAATATTTTTTGCTTTTTGTCTCTTTCTCCTCAGCTCAGCTGCTTCAGGTGTTGTGTCTATGGTGGACTTCTCAAGCATCTGACCATGGGTGTAAGTGTGCATAGGTGTGTGGGAGTGAGACCATTATTGTGTCTCAATTTTCAATTCTATTCAAAAAAGCTTTATTGGCATGACAAAAATCTTTTTTTAAAAAAGAGATTTTAACTGTGGCTCAGACAGAAAAATACATTTTAAATTATTTTAAAGTTAATTTGGCTCCATTGATTTAAAAAAAAAAAACCCAAAGTTTGCAGTGCATCAGCACCCATGTCACTAAAGAGGTTGGTACAACTGCAGAAATGTTGGTGTAGGACTCTACCTAGCTACAGAGAACATCAAAGGAAGAGATCAAAGAGCAGACACTTCATAGGGAGAAAAAGATCAAAGGCCACAGGCTGACTGTTAAATGCAGATTGGAGAGGGTGGGAAAAATGTATGTAGCTGGCCTTTGATGAGGGTGTCAAGTGTTAAAAAGCCCAAACATTACTGATGATGCATCTCAAGAAACACAGCTCTCACATCACTCTCACATGGTAAACCTCATGTTGACTACTGTCTTAAGGACAAAAGAACAATTTAACATCACGTCTCGTGTTTAATGATTCCAATGATTATATTTAAAATGTAAAAATAAGCTTTTATTCGACTACGTATTCAGTTTTATTAATATTATTATTGTGAAACAATAATTCACATTTTAATCCAACCCCTTACAAATGCCAATCATGTGAACTGGCTAACACATAAAAATATGTGCCCAAGGTGTTCTTTCACTTTGTACTGTGTAATTATAAATAATTATAGAGAAAGACAGCACTGTTGTTTTCTGTTGTTTTAAGCAGGGATTAAGCAGTGATAACAGGCGTGCTGCACCTGTCGAGGTAGGAGGCCACTCCTTCTTACCGGCTGTGTTCAAAGTCAAACTTCATTCCTGTACGGCACGAGGTCTGGTTGTGAAGTGGGGCATCTGTCTACCGTCAACATCTTTGTGGTGCCGGTGAAAAATTTGATGTTTCATAAAATGTAGTCAAGCTGTAGTCAACAGGGGTTTTCTAAGTGTGGAGCGTGCCTCTACTGGGGCGTGCCAGAGTTCTTCAGGGGTGGCAGGGCATGCAAGGACAAAATAATCCAAAAGAAATTGTGGTAATCATCATAAAGAGGAGAAGATGAAAGGGGGAGAGTGTCAGTCGCTGTGTTTCCATTACCCTTGGAAATGCGCAAAATCTAAATAGTTCAATAAAAACTGGTAATGGAAACATCTGTATTTTGAAAAAACACTGAAATATTGCAAAAACGTTTTTTAGACATTTCGATATTGAAATGTGTCGCAAAAGCGCTATGGAAACGCTTTTAACACAAATACATGTCACAGGACGTGACGTACCGTGGACAGAAGAAACCCAGACATTTCTTTGTATTAGACTTAATAATGATTCGTGGCACATTAGACGTGAAACAGCAAAAAACTGCAGAGTTCTAAGGAGGTTTGGAGCGTCCATCTTCCTGCAGAGAAGTCTCACAGGAGTTACCAGGCTTTGCTGTACATGGTCTTATCGATCTGAAACTTCACACAAATTATCACTTCACTACAGCTAACACATACCAGACTGTAGACACAGCGCCACCTACTTATGAGCATTAGATGTTTTTTAACAAAATTTTAAAATTTATGGAAAAAACATAGAAAGATCCATGAAGGCTCAAACCAGCGTCTATGTAATCATCATTCTATGGCCGACATTTATCAAATGGGGGTACATATAAAGTGTCAGTCTTGTTACATTAATGGTTTGTTGTTCAAGCATCGATTTGGTAAAAGCATTAAAATGCTGTACAAACCTGTAGTTCCAAAGTCTGTTTTCTCACTTCCTGTTAAGTGCAATGTCAACATCTGTCCACTGTAATGGTCCTGGGGGGTATTGACCAAAAGTCATATAAATTCATCCAGGACAAAGAAGAATGCGTTGTTAGACAATGTCTGGTCGGCGCTGTCTTGGATAAATTGGTTGCACGTTTGCTGAGTCATGATATAGAGACAAGGCTTCGTGGATGGGTTGCTGTGGATGTTTGAGATAAGTGGGCGGTCTCTGCTTTCTTAAGAAGACTGTGAATTTGATCACAGAATCACTGATGAAAGTATGAATCACGGACGCTCAGCTTACAGGTTAGCTGTAGAGGCTAAATCACCATGGTTACAGGTTAGCTGTAGAGGCTAAATCACCATGGTTACAGGTTAGCTGTAGAGGCTAAATCACCATGGTTACAGGTTAGCTGTAGAGGCTAAATCACCATGGTTACAGGTTAGCTGTAGAGGCTAAATCACCACGGTTACAGGTTAGCTGTAGAGGCTAAATCACCATGGTTACAGGTTAGCTGTAGAGGCTAAATCACCACGGTTACAGGTTAGCTGTAGAGGCTAAATCAGCACGGTTACAGGTTAGCTGTAGAGGCTAAATCACCACGGTTACAGGTTAGCTGTAGAGGCTAAATCACCACGGTTACAGGTTAGCTGTAGAGGCTAAATCACCACGGTTACAGGTTAGCTGTAGAGGCTAAATCACCACGGTTACAGGTTAGCTGTAGAGGCTAAATCACCACGGTTACAGGTTAGCTGTAGAGGCTAAATCACCACGGTTACAGGTTAGCTGTAGAGGCTAAATCACCACGGTTACAGGTTAGCTGTAGAGGCTAAATCACCACGGTTACAGGTTAGCTGTGGAGGCTAAATCACCACGGTTACAGGTTAGCTGTAGAGGCTAAATCACCACGGTTACAGGTTAGCTGTAGAGGCTAAATCACCACGGTTACAGGTTAGCTGTAGAGGCTAAATCACCACGGTTACAGGTTAGCTGTAGAGGCTAAATCACCACGGTTACAGGTTAGCTGTAGAGGCTAAATCACCACGGTTACAGGTTAGCTGTAGAGGCTAAATCACCACGGTTACAGGTTAGCTGTAGAGGCTAAATCACCACGGTTACAGGTTAGCTGTAGAGGCTAAATCACCATGGTTACAGGTTAATGATCCACTGTATTTCAATAGATGTCCTCTGTCCAGTAGACCAATATGGGTTTCTCTGTCTAAGTCATGTTCTCTATTCCTGTTGTTATAAAGTGTGGTGAGGTCCTAATTCTACTTTTGTGTTGTCCTATTCGGGTCCCAAGGCTATTTCAGGTCTCCTCTATGTACATTTTACCAAAGTGTGTTCATTTAATCAAATATACAACATTTTTGTCTTGGAGAGACCAGGTTTTCTCCACTGGGCCTCAACTGTTGGTGATCTCATTTACCAAGTAGGGGTGTTCATGGACCATGCTACTTTTGGCCGTGTTAAAAGGGCAAAATCGTGAGTGCACTCGCAGGTCCTGTAAGTTTTGACTGTCTATGTATTTGTGGTTAGTGGATATTTAATCCAATAACTTCCTGATTGGAATCTCTATATTGTTAGGTTTAAAATTAGGGTAATGAAGGGTTATGGTTAAGGTTAGGGTTACATAGGGTTATGGTTAAGGTTAGGGTTACATAGGGTTATGGTTAAGGTTAGGGTTACATAGGGTTATGGTTAAGGTTAGGGTTACATAGGGTTATGGTTAAGGTTAGGGTTACATAGGGTTATGGTTAAGGTTAGGGTTACATAGGGTTATGGTTAAGGTTAGGGTTACATAGGGTTATGGTTAAGGTTAGGGTTACATTGGGTTATGGTTAAGGTTAGGGTTACATAGGGTTATGGTTAAGGTTAGGGTTACATTGGGTTATGGTTAAGGTTAGGGTTATGAACAACAGTTAATGACATCTTTCAATCACACCGTATTTATGCTAATGACAGGTGTTAATGTCATTATAATGACAGCGTAATGTCAGTCTTTATGTATGAAACTTCAAGTAAAGTGTTACCGTTTGTTTTTACAAAAGTGAACATTAGTCATAAGTCCTTTGACTTTCATTCCTGTTATATGATAATTATATGACAGGTGTGTGTGTGTGTGTGTGTGTGTGTGTGTGTGTGTGTGTGTGTGTGTGTGTGTGTGTGTGTGTGTGTGTGTGTGTGTGTGTGTGTGTGTGTGTGTGTGTGTGCGCGTGTGTGTGTGTGTGTGGACAGAGGATTTGGCTTAAAGCCAGCCAAAGATTTAACATCTGACACAAAGGATAATTAATGTTGATTAATCCAAAGCAATGTGACGTGAATTTGAAAGAGATAATCCTTCGCCAGGAATGTGTGGGTGTAACGTAAAACAACCCTAAACAAACAGTGTTATGTGTATAAAAGCAGACCTGAACTGGACGTAGACAGGACAAGTGCAGGAGAAGCAAATTAAATACAATTCTTCACTTACCTTCTCACTAATTATGAAGCTGATCATCTCAGTGATTCTTCTCTGGACCATCTTCAGCACAGGTAAGAGGGTATTTTTAGCAACTGTGGCTTAGATGGTAGAGGGATGGGGGTTGGGGGTTCAATCCCAGTCTGTACCTGTCTATGCGTCGATGTGTCCTTGGGCAAGACATTGAACCTTAAGTGTCTCCCAGTGGTTGAGCATGGCAGCTCAGTCCCATTGGTGTGTGAATGGGTGAATGAACTGATATGTAAAGCACTTTGAGACTACTTCAGTGTAGGCATAAAAGTGCATAAATTAAGTCCATTTACCATTTAAAGACAGTATCACTTATCATGTTTTACATCTGTTTCTTCTTCTTTTTTCTTTTTTTTTTTTACAGCTGAAGGAATCTTGTGTAGAGTCTGCACTGATCGAAATGATTCAACATGTGCTAACGCCGTGACAACAAACTGTTCCGATACAGAAAAGTGTCTGTCAGCTCGTGTCTCTTGTAGGAATATCCTCCTCTTATCATTTTCATAAATACAAATCATGCTGTGTGTGTTTTTTATAAACATTTTGTCATGTGCTTTAATTTACAGATTCCAATGGACAGATCAGACTCTACTATTCCTGTGGGTCTGATAATTTAGACTGTTTACCCGGAAACAATCGTGAGCTCAACATAAACTTGGGCGACACATATATCTTTGCAGAATACAGGTGTTGCTACACTGATAATTGCAACACAGACGAGAACTTCTCTAGTAAGTACAAATGATTACAATTTAATTACTCGCTAAAATGATCAGGATCCACTAATTCCAGAATTTTGCATGGGGTGCCTCAGGGCTCAATCTTGGGCCCTTTATTATTTCTATTATACATAAATCATCTACCCACATCTTGCAAACATTTTCTTTCTACATTATTTGCTGATGACATCACTCTTATAATAACACAGTAACTTTAATCACTTGATTGAATATGGACATGATGAACTATTGTAGATTTATAAATCGTTTCAACTCAATAAATTAAAACTAAAGGTATAGAGGAGGCGCATGTGCGACACTCTACCTGCTCCCAAGAGGGAACGCCTATTAAACATGTGCGAGAGAGCGTGCACCAGTTTTCCTCGTGCACTGCTCTGTTCACAAGTTGGCGTTAGCGTCGCTCATACAAGATTTGCACTTTTCCCACTATGTCAGATTCTCCACCGGTAACAGAAAAGTGCACGTGCACAGCAAGTGAAAACTAGCTAGGGACGAGCTCATATGACAGGCTTACGTAAATATATCACCAGAATAAATTTACAATTAGGAGGATCAATAGTCTTGATGATCCACCCGGAATTTGAAGCCAAAATAACATCGTCTACAATACCTTTAACATAAAGAAATGTAACTTCATGATCTTTTGCAATATAAACAAATCATATCCTAAACAGCAAGCAAAATTATACATTAATGAATCTTAAATTTGGCAAGTCAATACGACACAATTTTTAGAAACTTCAGTTGATGAAAAACTGAATTGGTAAAATCACATAGACTTTGTTTGCAAAATAACCGCAACGATGATTGGTTTATTACAAAAAATATGTCCTTTAAATCATTCCTCTGCTCATTTAAATTTATACTACAGTGTTTTATTTCCTTATCTAAATTATAGTAATTAATTAATTAATTATATATATTTCAGAAACAATTTTACCTTCACATTCAAACTAATTTGCTCCGTCAGCTCCACTTTTTACCAATTCACGAGTTGAACATCTATCAGACATGTTTGTTTTTACACAATTTTATTTATAGTAAGCAAGATGTTTCTGTCACTTTTCTTTTCTTTTTACTTTAACTTCAAATATACAATCATACTGTATTAGACACAGTAATGACAATAACTAATCTCTATATTTACCCTTTGCACATTAATCACATCATCAATTCAACATTTCATATATATATATAATAGTTTACCTCCCCAATACGATCCATATCCTAGTCACTCTTTAAAAAACATCTTATCCATTTATAAGTTCTCCTTTATTACATCTAATGACTTCATTCCCTCTCTCACTTTACTCTATGCCACCATGATTACAATCCACGTGTAATATGTATGTTTGTATTCACATGTCTATATGTGTATATGTATTAATATATTTTTAGTTTTTATTGCTTCTTTGACTTTCAAATAATATTTTGTTCAATATTTTCATTTGTCTGTTGATAATTTTTTTGCATTTTTTCTCATGATTGTCTAAGTGTTTATTTGTTAGCTCTTATTCCAAATTGTGTGTTTATTGAAAAAGGCGGAGCTCTTATACAAACACCTTTAATGTTGTTTTTTCTTTAATGTGTGCTAAATAAATAAGTGAAAATGAAAATACATGTTTGCATATATTCTAATTCTGTTTCAGATATCAACGTCAACCAACCTTTCAACAATTTCACATGCACTGGTTGTAATTCTGGCACTCCCAACTGTAGTGCAGAAATTCAATGCAGAGGACTGGAAAAAACCTGCATCCGGGCATTCAGTCAGTATTTACATTTTATGTGACCAAATATATGTTCCTTAATGTCTAAGTTCTACAAACCAGCCTGTGGAAAACAAAAATACAAGTAAATACTGAGTCTGTTTGAACAAGAGAGCCACACCTAGCATATCAATGCTAGCTAGCATCGTCACACCTAACCTAGCATATGAATGCTAGCTAGCATTGTCACACCTAACCTAGCATATCAATGCTAGCTAGCTAGCATCGTCACACCTAACCTAGCATATCAATGCTAGCTAG
Source organism: Gouania willdenowi (assembly GCF_900634775.1). Lineage (NCBI taxonomy): Eukaryota > Metazoa > Chordata > Actinopteri > Blenniiformes > Gobiesocidae > Gouania > Gouania willdenowi. The sequence continues at coordinate 43,570,035 of NC_041056.1, read as the reverse complement.
CATTGTCACACCTAACCTAGCATATGAATGCTAGCTAGCATTGTCACACCTAACCTAGCATATGAATGCTAGCTAGCATCGTCACACCTAACCTAGCATATCAATGCTAGCTAGCATTATCACACCTAACCTAGCATATGAATGCTAGCTAGCATTGTCACACCTAACCTAGCATATGAATGCTAGCTAGCATCGTCACACCTAACCTAGCATATCAATGCTAGCTAGCATTATCACACCTAACCTAGCATATGAATGCTAGCTAGCATTGTCACACCTAACCTAGCATATGAATGCTAGCTAGCATCGTCACACCTAACCTAGCATATCAATGCTAGCTAGCATTATCACACCTAACCTAGCATATGAATGCTAGCTAGCATTGTCACACCTAACCTAGCATATGAATGCTAGCTAGCATCGTCACACCTAACCTAGCATATCAATGCTAGCTAGCATTATCACACCTAACCTAGCATATGAATGCTAGGTGTGACAATGCATTCTAGTGAACACAACATAGCATTGCATTTGAAAGCCTGTCCAAAAGGTTTAGCTTTGTTGTTGATCTTTATTACTAAGGTGACATCTTAAACCCAGTATCTCTGACTTTTAGATACTTTTTTTGATTTTCAACTTTGTATTGGCAAACTACCAAAACTACAACTGAACAGTGAGAGATTGACAAGTTGGATCAAAGTTCCATCCATCTGATTTCAGACCTGCTTGTTAATTTTTTTTAGGGTTGTGAGGTGGATCAAAGTTCAATTAATGAAATGCAATTCAAAATGTAAATGTCTTGTTTCAGTGTTTCTTTAGATGTCATTTATTTGGTCTCATCTATTGCAGTAATAAAGAGCTTTTCCCTCCAGTCTTCATGACCTAATGTAGAAACCAGTTACAATGGTCAAAGCCTTGTGATAGTTTCCAAAATATTTTTTTAGATGATGAATAAATACTATATTTCTAATCTAAAATGCCTTTTTTTATCCACAGTTGAAACCGTTGATTTAACATTTCTATATACATATCAAGGCTGTGGATCTTCAAACGTGTGTGAGCTCACTAATGTTTTGTGTACCCTGCCATTCCTGGAGGAGCACGGAAAAATCATTGCACCAGCGACATGTTCCCCTGCAATCGCACCAACGACTGCTGCACCAACAACAACAACCACAGCTGCACCTACTACAGAAGAAACCACAACTACTACACCATGTCCCGTGACACTTCTCAAGCATTTGGATGATTGTTCAGCATTACTGCGCAAACTGCACCAACTGTCGTGTAAAGTTAAAAGAAAGGTTATAAACACACATGCACTGTCGCTGATTCATCTTCACCAAGACCTGATTTCGTACCAAATGAAGCTGATAGAGCAACAGATGATGCTGACCGATCAGTACGACTACAATATGCCGCTGACGTTCCAGCAGAACATGGTTCTGAGCCACCAGCAGCTGGTCCTGCACCAGATTTACCAGCACCTTCAATCCCAGCAGTTCATCCCTCACCTCTTCAACCAACAACTGCTGCTCAACCAACTCCAACAACAGCTCCACCTCTACCAACACGGCCTCATGCTTCACTTCAACAATGACCCACTGAACAATTATTACCTTCACTCACTGCTGCCCACCGACCAAGAGTCACCAGACGATTACCCACCGTACCAATATCCTTAACTCAGGTCCACCTGACACATCTATACCATGAATTAATTCAGCTGTGGAAATGGGATCATCTGGGTGATCATATAATTTATGATATCTAGCTGTTTGTTTTCTGCTTTATTTTAATGATTATTGCGAGTACATTTTGTGATCATCATTTCTTAAAATGACATTAAGAAATGTTTAGACCACAAGTGTCAAACTCAAGGCCCGGGGGCCAAATCCGGCCCTTTTGAGCATTTGTTCTGGCCGACAGGAGAAAGTCAAAATGACAGAAAAAGCATGTATTAATGTGTAAATCACAAAATAATTCAGTTGTAGATATCTCAGCCCCTCCAACTACAGATGAATACAAATTTCCAAATTTCCCAGGCTATATCACATATCAGTCATTTTTTTACATCTGAATTTTTTTTTTTAAATCCTGCAAATTTCCTCAAATGATTCTACTAAATTGAATAACAATTATTCATAATGTCAATGAAATGTAAGTGCATTTAACTTTAATGTCACTTAATTCTTGGATATTGTCAATCTCATATAGTTTTTATGTAACGTATACCTGGAAGTGCAAACTAGGACACACTAATGTTGAAACTGTTCTTTTTCCTGCTAAAATCTGTGGCCTACTTGAGATCAAACTGGTCTGTATGTATGGCCCCTGAACTAAAATGAGTTTGACACCCCAGGTTTAGCCAATCAGTAATGCTTTCTCATATTTACAATTACAGATAATCGATTGTGTTTAGCTTCCTTCCAATTGTTGGTTTTCATGTATTGTAACTACTGGTATTTGTATACATACATGTTACTGGGATGGATATGAAATAAAATGATAAACATCAAAAGTTACATTGCCTTGCCCTTGTGTATGAAATGCGTTATACAAATAATATAAATAAATTAAGATACTCACAGGTTTTTCTACTTAAAACAGTTACTACTAAGAAACTGCATTTCTACAAGAAACAAGCATTCTGTGTGAGAGCTATAAATCAGTCAATTCAGTGTACAAGTCTACTTTTTCACCTTTATTTATATAGCATAAATTACAACAAAGTCATCTCAAAGCACTTAACAATATAAAATTCATAATAAGAAAGAAAAAACCCAACAAAATCCACATGAACAAGCAGTGGGAAGAAAAAAACTCACTTTGTATATATATATATATATATATATATATATATATATACATATATATATATATATAGGTGTGTAGAGGTGTCAGCCATCTGCGTGGACTGGTTGTGGTTAGTGGACAGAAGGACAAACAGAACAGGATAGAGAGATAGAACATCAGAGTGTTCCAGACTAGTTGAGCCATGAACCGGGGCCGGCTCTACGCAGGGGCAAGAGGGGGCAGTGCCCCCTCAAATAAATGTTTTGCCCCCTCAAATCAAAGATTATGATTCCTCAGTCCTTGCTCATGTAACCTGTGTCTCCCAGTAACGGGTAAACTTACTGTCGACCTTGGCTGTAATACTCAAAATCTATGGTTCTAAAAAAAATCCTACACCAAGTTCCTACAGTTCCATAATCACAGGTTCATTAAATTCTAAACTCCAGCAGGTTCAGGAAAAGGGAGATTGATAGTAACATAAAGAAAAAATTCTCACTTACATGAACACACAGAGTCGTTACTTAGTTTTTAAAAAAAGAAAATCTAACATAAATTTATTCAACAATCATGTTGCATCCTGGTGTTGTGTCTTGAATGGTATAAAGCAATGATATATTCATATATCTTTGAGGCACATTTCACTCATATAAAATAACCTAAATAAAAATAATGTTCAACCAAAATTGTTTCAAATCTACAATGAAAATAAATGTATCCCTCACTGGGACCCAAACTCAACAGTTCTTTTCAGACTCTCATCTATATAAAATATTCACAAAAATAACATAATAAAAAAATAAAGCATTTGCCTTCAAGTTTCTCTGCTTGGAATGTTCTGTTAATTTTCAACCGTGAGTTATTAATTTTTTTGGTTACCTTGGGCCCAAGGACAAAAGAAAAATACCTGAGATCTCAGTAGAAAAAGTATCAAAATAAAATATAACTCCTTTGGTGCGATCCTTACTGGTCCTGGGACCATCACTTCATCCTCGCATCCCTGTCCTGGAGAAGCATTCCTCTGAGCAGCGATGATGATCTTGTGGTGGTGAGAACAGCTTCTCTGTTGTACGTATATTGTCTCTCCTCAGAAAAAAAACCCTACACACGAAACGAGTGTGCAGAAAATTACTGTTCAGTTTCAATCTTTTTGTTCCATAGTCCATTCGTTAACAAAAAAATAACATGAAATGTGATCATGTTGAAAACAAAACAAAAAAAAATAGAAAAAACAACTAAATAATGTATTTTCCACATATTCATTTTAAATTAAACACAAGATTTGCATATTTATTTTGACCCTCAATGAACATTGAGTATGTTGCTTTAAGCTTAACTTCTAGGCCTCAGTTTAGCTAACAGTAGTGTGAAATAATTCAGCATCAGTTACATCTTCAGTTCACAAGTCATATCCTGACTTTTAACTACATTTATACAAAAATACAAAACAAAACACACAACTATCATTTTAAAAGATACTAACACTAAGTTAAACACTAACTTAAGGTGAAACTCACCTCAGCATCTGTCGATGAAAAAAAAAACGTCAGCTCCTCAAGCTGCTTGCGTTTAAGTTTTTCTTTAACGCTCCCTCTCTGATGAGAAAATAACAACCAACTACTCATCTTTCATTTGAACCAAACACAAAAACACTTCTTTAATCACAGACCTGTCCGTGGCTCTTTGTGTAGGAGCAGCTCAGAGAGGCACAATGCTTCCTGCGTGTCTGCAGCATGTGGCTAGCAGCTAACCTGTGAGTGAAACGTGTGTGTGCGGTGCGTTCAAAGACAATCCGAAATCAGAGTACCGGAATTACCTTGGTTACACTCAGATTTTATGAGAGATGCATTTATTACACTCTGTTCCTGCACATTTTTACACGTGTATTAGCAAGCAAGCCTGCCTGAAGAAGGTCATTTTATGGACCAAAACGTCGCGTTACCAGCTTGTTTTTTCTTCCTTTTGGCTGTTTTACTGTTATGAATAGAAGGGGATATGAGGACGGGTCTCCTACAGTCGGGACCGTCACAAACACCCTGTCAGTTTTCATCTCATCACTAGAAGTGCTACTGTAGATTTTAATGTGTTGCGAACTTTTGTAACAGTTGCATGAGACTCTGGAGCAGGTGGAAGCTCATTATATCTTGTGTAGAAGATGTGAATGAGCAGAGGGAGGAGGTGAGAGAGAGGGGGAGAGAGAAAGCACCCCCCCCCACAGCCCAACCATGTTCGGGAATCCAAGATGGCGCCAATATGTACCGGCTGCCGTCTGATCGGTATTCTGTGCCAAAACATCAGTGCGCTATAGTATACGACCGTCAGGCACTTATTAATCTTATTCGTTCACATGAGGTAAGTCTGGGCTTCAACTCTGAAGATCAAACTTCCAGACTTCCTCCTCACTTGGCGTCAGTACCTGACTACCTGCTGCGCTCACCTGTCCTCCGGAGGAAGCGTGCCAAAAAACGGGGTAAACGTGGTGGAGTCCTGTTGAGGATAAAGGCGTTCTGGAGGTCAAACCCTGGGACTGATCCTGGATGCCAGTTATCACATGGATTACAGTGGATTCAGCCCGTGGCTCCCGTGCATCTGGTCTCCGGCTTGCGTCACCTGCTGCTCGAAGCGCTAAATAAATAATAAAGCGCGCCCGCTCTGCTTATTTCACTAATCTTCTTTTGCAAAATAAGAGAAACCCCAACGTCCCATGTGTCTGTACACACAGAGGAGGACTGTAACAATTTACAAGACAAAGTACAAGACATCAGGGCTAGCATCACTCCTCCCTGGTTAGCTTCTGCACTGCATCAGCCCCTGTGAGCTCATGGTCCTCCTTCACTCCTGTCAGCCTACAGGATGTTCAGGTTTTAGTAGGAAAAATGAAACCCTCATCGAGCACTGTAGACATTGTTCCTATTTCTCTGCTCTTAATTGTTTTTGATGTTGTCTGTCCTTGGGTGGTAAAATTGATAAACCTCTCACTTTTGTGATGGCAAAATTGATTAATTATATTTACTCATATATTTGCTCATAGATGTTATTCAACTTTACAACCAAGATGGCGCCGCGGATGGTTGCCTCGGTACTGCGCTCTCTCGTAGTTGTTACGTTTTTCTTCTTTTTTGTAGTTTCTTGCTCCCCTTCTCTGGTCTCTTTCACCAGAGAAGAACTAATAAAAGTAGGACAGTCTGCTGATCTTTTTTCACCGGTTCTCATTGAACCAGAAAGTTATGCGGAGATTCTCACCAGAGGAGCAGCAGCAGCTCTCTATGGAAGACGCCGCAGACGCAGACGGGGTAAACAAGCAGGCGCGCTCGTCAAACTGAGGCAGCGGGGATTACGCACTGCGCTTCCATCCATTCACCTGGTGAATGTCCGCTCTCTGGCAAATAAAATGGATGAACTGCTGCTCCGAAACACCAGAAACTCGGACTTTTGCAGATCCGCCGCCCTGTGTTTTACTGAAACCTGGCTCAGTGAACTCATCCCGGACAGCTCTCTACATCTACCGGACTTTCAGCTCCTCAGAGCGGACCGTGTAAAAGAGCTCTGTGGGAAGACGAGGGGAGGCGGAATATGCTTTTACATTAACCAAGGTTGGTGTACAGATGTCACAGTGTTGAAGCAGACGTGTAGCCATAATCTGGAGAGTTTTTTCATAAACTGTAAACCGTTTTATTCTCCGCGGGAGTTCTCCTTGTTTGTTATGGTCGGTGTTTACATCCCACCTCAGGCTTGTGTAACAGAGGCGTTACAGCACCTGGCCGACCAGATAACAGACGTGGAGAAAAAGCATCCAGACTCTTTGCTAATCATTCTAGAGGATTTTAACAGAGCAAATCTAACCCACGAACTCCCTAAATACAGACAACATATAAAGTGTCCCACCAGGGGGGCTAACACACTGGACCAGTGCTAGACTGTAATAAAGGATTCATATCACTCTGTTCCCCATGCAGCTTTGGGGCTCTCTGATCACTGTCTGATTCACCTCATCCCGACCTACAGGCATAAGTTTAAATCTGCTAAACCTGTAGTAAGGACTGTAAAGAGGTGGACAGAGGAGTCAAAGCAGGAGTTACAGGACTGCTTTGACTGCACTGATTGGAGTGTTTTTGAAGCTGCATCAGACAACCTTGATGAACTGACTGACACTGTGACATCTTACATCTGTGCGTGCAGACCAAGACTTTCTGCACATACAACAACAACAAACCCTGGTTCACACCTCAACTCAGGATGCTGCGTCAGGCTAAGGAGGAAGCCTACTCGAGTGGGGACTGTGTCCTGTTTAAGCAGACTAAGTACACACTAACCAAGGAGATCAGAGTAGCCAAGAGGTGCTACACTGAGAAGCTAAAACAAAGCTTCTCAAACAAAGTCCCTTCAGAAGTGTGGAAAGGCCTGCGTAAGGTTACCAACTATAGGAAACCCTCCCCCCACCCTGCAGGTAACAATAGACTGGCTGAAGACCTGAATAGCTTTTACTGCAGGTTTTCACACCCACCCCCGAGCTCATTAGCATCAGCCCATCACCTGGACTCTGTCCTTCCTGCTCCCCCCACTTCCCCCCCTACCTCACCCTCTGACCCCCCACCTGCCCTGAAGATCAATGAAAGAGATGTGTGCCAGTTATTCAAGAGACAAAAGATCAAAAAGGCTCCAGGACCAGACGGAGTATCTCCCTCCTGCCTGAAAGCCTGTGCTGAGCAGCTGGTCCACATCTTCACACGGATCTTCAACACATCACTGGAGCTGTGTGAAGTACCTTCCTGCTTCAAAAGCTCCAGCATCATCCCAGTCCCAAAGAAACCTGCCATCCCAGGACTCAATGACTATCGACCCATTGCCCTGACGTCAATAGTCATGAAGTCCTTTGAGAGGCTGGTATTGAGCCACCTGAAGGACATCACAGGACCCCTGCTGGACCCCCTGCAGTTTGCCTATCGGGCAAACAGGTCTGTCGAGGATGCAGTCAACATTGGACTGAACTACATCCTGCACCACCTCGACTCCCCAGGGACCTACGCTAGGATCCTGTTTGTGGATTTCAGCTCTGCGTTCAACACCATCATCCCGGACATCCTTCACCAGAAACTCACCCAGCTCACAGTGCCGGCCTCCACCTGTCAGTGGATCACCAACTTCCTGTCTGACAGGAAGCAGCAAGTAAGGCTGGGAAGCATCACATCCAGCACCCGGTCACTCAGCACTCGCGCCCCTCAGGGGTGTGTTCTCTCCCCACTGCTATTCTCCCTCTACACCAATGACTGCACCTCAGGGGACCCCTCTGTGAAACTCCTGAAGTTTGCAGACGACACCACCATCATCGGTCTCATCAGGGATGGGGACGAGTCTGCCTTCAGACGGAGGTGGAACAGCTGGATCTCTGGTGCAGTCAGAAACATCTGGAACTGAACCCGCTCAAGACTGTGGAGATGACAGTGGACTTCAGGAGAAATCCCCCCCCACTCACCCCCCTTACCATTCTGAATAGCAAAGTGGCTACCGTGGACTCCTTCAGGTTCCTGGGATACACAATCTCACAGGACCTGAAGTGGACCTCCCACATAGACACAACCAGGAAAAAGGCACAGCAGAGGATGTACTTCCTGCGTCAGCTGAGGAAGTTCAACCTGCCCCAGGAGCTGCTGATCATGTTCTACACCTCCATCATTCTGTCTGTTCTGTGCACCTCCATCACTGTCTGGTTTGGATCTACAACCAAACTAGACAAACACAGACTACAAAGGATAATCAGGACTGTAGAAAAGATCATTGGTGTTGATCTGCCCTCCATCCAAGACTTACACCTGTCCAGGGTCAGGAAACGGGCAGGTAGCATCACTGCAGACCCCTCCCACCCTGCACACAATCTGTTTAAACTCCTCCCCTCCGGCAGACGCTACAGATCACTGTACGCAAAAACTACCCGCCATAAAAACAGTTTCTTCCCCCAGGCTGTCACTGTGATCAACACTAAACAGTCAGAGTGTCAGACCTGGTTCTGTTACTGTGAAATAACCTGGAACTAAACATAACAACCCTGGATCAACCTGTCACTGAGAATGTTCATGGACATAACATTTTCATTTAAATGTTTACCTGCACTACTCATCAATGCACTACTGCACTATTATCTAATTATTATTATTGTATTTTTATTTTATTTCATTATTATTATTATTATTATTATTATTATTATTATTATTATCACTATTATTATTATCTTGTTATTTTATTTAGTTTGCACATATTAGTCTAACTACTCTTATATTTATGTTTATACTTCTTTTTTTGATTGTTGAATGTTATTATTTAATGTTACGCTATCTGAGAGAGCACAGGTCACCAAGACAAATTCCTCATGTGTATTCATACACTCTTGGTCAATAAAGTTGATTCTGATTCTGATTCATGCCTTTAGTTGTATACTTTCCATTCCTGTCTTTGCCTGCTTCTCAAAGGAACGTCAGTGGCCTCGGCTTAATCTCCAAGGCCAGCACACCCAACACCCATCCCACACACACACACACACACACACACACACACACACACACACACACACACACACACACACACACACACACACACACACACACACACGCGCGCGCGCGCCTACGCATATCTGCGCACATCTGACTATCACCCCCGATACCGGGTGGTGCCATCTCCGAACGAACAGAACAAACTGCCTTGACCTCCTCCCTGTTTCTTCCTTCTTATCTGTCTGGAACTGCCTTTTTTTTTTATAAAATCATCATGCTCTGGCTGGACTCCATCATTCAACAAGAGCATAAATCATGTCACCAAATGAGGTCAACCGCAAATTTGCCGTGACACTTTTTTCTGTCTCTGCCCCCAGCTTCTTTAAACGTGTGATAGTGAACCCCATTCTTAAAAACCCAATCTTGATGCGGGGGATTTTTATGATAAATATTAATCTGGTTTTAGATCAATCCACTGAAACTGATCTTCTGAAAGTTTCTAGTGACGTGATGATGTCACTGACTCTGGTCGTTACACAGTTTTAGTTTTACTTGATCTGACATCTGCCTTTGATACAGTAGATCACAGTATACTGGTTGATCCACTTACATCTGAGATGTGTTTTCTGGTGCTGTTCTCCAATGGTTTACCTCTTATATTAATGGAAGAACCTTTAATGTTATTATTAATGATGTAATGTCTAATATGTCCAGCCTTTCATGTGGAGTAGCCCAGGGCTCTGTTCTGGGGCCTGTTTTGTTTTTATTGTATCTGATGCCTCTTGGTCGGTTAAAAATGTGTCTTATCATTTTTATGCTGATGAAATCCAGCTGTATTGTTCCTTTAATGACTCAGCGTTTCACTTTTTATCAGAGTTCTTAGATTGTATATCCTGTATCAAAATCTGTCTGTCATCAAATGATCTCCAGATAAATTCTAATAAAACATAAACTCTGATCATGTGATTAAAAGTCTCTTGGTGATCTGGGCTCATCTGTTAAAACCTTGTGTTTGATCAGTTCATGTCTTTGGAGGGTCACTGTCATCTACTGACTAAAAACTGTTTTATCATCTGACAAATATCTCTAAAGTCAGACATTTATGATTAAAATCAGATCTAGAACTGGTCATACACACATTTATATCATCACACATTAACTATTGTAATTTTACATGTTTCAATAAGTCGACCCTAAACAGACTCCAGATCGTACAGACGCTGCTGTCAGACTTTTAACTGGTGCTTCTAGAACATCCCACATTACCTCCATTCTTTCTACTCTGCACTGGTTCTAGTGAAGTTTAGAATAAACTATAAATATTAGTTCTGACTTTCTGAGCGTTACATGGTCAGACCCCTTAATATATCTCAGACTTGTTGTACCCCTACACTTCAGGGTGAAGTCTTCAGTCTTCAGACCAAGGTCTCCTAAAGACCCTAAAACTAAATGTAAAACCAAAGGAGACCTGGTGTTCCAGACTCTGGAATAACCTGCACCAGTCTCTCAGGGAGCTCAACTGTGTGGTTACTTTTAAAAACTGTTGAAGACTTTACTTTTCAGAAAAGCTTTTAGTTACTGGATTTAAATTTTTTATTATCCTTTAATGTTGCTGTTCTTAAGATGTTTATGCACCCATGTTTTATTATTTTATTATGATGTTGCATTTTTATTTTTACCACAACTCTGTACAGCACTTTGTGATTTTATCTGCAAAAAGCGCTTTATAAATAAATTACTTACTTACTAACCACCATCACCACCACGGCTGAGGTGCACTCCAGGGCAATAGAAGAGGTGGCCAGGGTCCGCCTCCGAGCCCAAAGCCCCCCTCCGGCCCCCCTTCTCCCATTTCACCCCCTGTTGTCACCAGACAATACTCAATGGTTACAACGGCTACCATGGCGACTATGACAGAGCCAACAGGGGATTGGTCACCATCTAGGGAGACTGAAACAGCCACTACTGTTCAAATTCACTCCTATTTGACCAAAACAGTTTCACCAAAACCCCAGAGGACCCCTCCCTCTGGGTGAACTCATCAACACAGAACCAAAATCAAAATCATCCAGTTATGATATATGTTATGTTGTTGGTTGATCTGAATCTGATTGAAGGATATTTTATTTGATTTTACGAATGTATTTTTTTAATTTTTTCAGTTTCCCCCCTTGAGGGATTGCCACCTTATTGTGATCAGGGGTTTTGCGTGCCTCAGTGACCTTAAGAGCTATACCAGCAGGAGCTTATATTCTTCAGATGGGTTACCCAAGTTGGACAAGTCTGCAGGTCGAGGCCTGACTATGTGCAATCCACTTCTCTAGGTTGGGGTTGGACACATACTGTCAGGGTTCCGTGTGGGTGTTGACCCAAATGCAAGGAGAGATGGAGGCAGGATAGAAGCATAGCGTTTAATCCTAAAGGGGAGCAGGAACAGGGAGCAAGACCAGACACAGCAGGACACGAGGAGGGAGACAATGAACCTAACAACATCAACGAACAAGCAAACACACTGTGACCAAGCAGTCAGTTAAATAGTGGAGGAGGCCTGATTGGGAATGGGCCACACCTGGGTGAAAACATGAGGGAGCTAATCAATCACCAACCAAGCACACAGACATCACTGGGGGGTGGAGCCACAAACAGGAATCCCTGAAACACAGACAATAGTTAACACAAGACCAGACTCAAACCAAGGAGCGAGGCCGAGGAGCAGGATTCCGGCGGCCTCCCGTGAGGTGGCGTAGCTGAGGCCGAGGAGCAGGAGTCCGGTGGCCTCCCATGAGGCGGCGCGGCTGAGGCCGAGGAGCAGGAGTCCGGTGGCCTCCCATGAGGCGGCGCGGCTGAGGCCGAGGAGCAGGAGTCCAGCGGCCTCCCATGAGGCGGTGTAGTTGAGGCCGAGGAGCAGGAGTCCGGCGGCCTCCCATGAGGCGGTGTAGTTGAGGCCGAGGAGCAGGAGTCCGGCGGCCTCCCATGAGGTGGCGCGGCTGAGGCAGATGGGAAGACCTCTGGCGGGCCGGGCGAAGAGGGCTCAGACGGGACAGACGGGAAGACCTTCGGCGGGCCGGGCAAAGAGGGCTCTGGAAAGCTGGGAGTTGGCAGCCTGGTGCGGGGAGCCGGCACTGGCGGTGACGTTGGCGGCCCGGTGCGTGGAGCTGGGACTGGCAGCTGGGCAGGCGGCGGCCGGGTGCGTGGAGCCGGGACTGGCGGCTGGGCAGGCAGCGGCCGGGTGCGAGGAGCCTCAGGAAGGCTAGCCTGACAGCTAGGGGATTCAGGAAGGCTAGCCTGACAGCTAGGGGAGTCAGGAACGCTAGCCTGACAGCTAGGGGAGTCAGGAACGCTAGCCTGACAGCTAGGAGACACAGGAACGCTAGCCTGACAGCTAGGACTAACAGGAACACTAGCCTGGGAGCTAGGACTAACAAGAACGCTAGTCTGTGAGCTAGAAGAAACAGGGACGCTTGCCTGGGAGCTAGGAGAAACAGGGACGCTAGCCTGGAAGCTAGGGGACTGGCGGGGCATGACACATACAGTAGCTAACAACCCCATTCAAGAAAAAAAACACTGTTTCTATAAGCAAGTGCTGGAACATGATGTGTACATGTGATGCCCTTTTCACGTTTTAATCTGGGCCACAAGAAACACCACAAGATACAGTCATATGTCTTATTGACGCCTAGGTGACCAGCAAGTAGATTATCGTGTGCCAACGTTAAGACACAGAGCACTCCAATCATCTTGTATGGATGCATGTGGCGGTGTCCACTTATGCACCAGTACCCCGTCTTTTACAGAATAACAGGTGGGCAGCTCTTCAGCTTCAGACTCCAACACAACGGCATCAAAAGAAACAGAAAGCGTTGAATCGCTTCTTTGTTCAGAAATAAGATGTTCACGAGACTTTAGCAGTCAAGTCCTCAACCGCGGAGGAATCAGCAACCGAGGCTGCAGGAGTAACCACGTAATGAGGAGGATCAGGGGAGGCCCTCAGTGAAGAGGTTACAATGTCACCATCACCCATAAAGCTGTCAGCTATCCATATCATCACCGTGAATAGAGTCCTGTTTTGTTTTTCGGCCATAGCGTGGGTGACAGTACAAACTAAAAACACTTCAGGGACTTGCTGCTCCCTTTCGTCTGGGTGCTCTGAAATGGGAACAGCCATGACCTCAGGATTTAAAAGAACTTTACGCCCAGCCAAGTCATTTCTCAAAATAAGGAACACCCCGGCAATGGGAAACTGAGGTGCTACACCCACTACCACCTGTCCCTTAATGAACTCTGACTCCAGGCAAATGCTATGAAGCGAAAGCGGCACAAACTGCATTCCAAACCCCCTAAAGATTTTTCTGACAGTGGTAAAACTCCCTGTAAGAGGACAGACTGTGAAACAGTGCTGTCTCTCAAGATGTTGATAGAAACCTTCGGTTCCCCGTTAGTCAATGAGACCAAACTTTTCATGATAAAAGGAGCATACACGTTAAGGTCAGGCTCAACATTATCTGGGCTGGTTAAAAGCTGCCCACAGGGAAAAAAACTCTGCTTTCATCAAATGAATCGCTTTCGATGTCTTGTTTTTTTTATTCAAAGCAAAACACTGGTTCAATGTGCGGCCCCGCTTTTCACAATGGAAACAGGGCAGTTGTCTGCGATTCTACCGCCTCAGGGCTGTGCGCGCCACATACCGGTATGATGGTCTAGCGGGGGCCCTTGGGGTGGTCCTGACTTTGACAATACCTAAGGCTCATCGTGCTGGCGGCATCGGTAGGGGGGTGATCTGGGGGGATCGTCCGGTGCGCCTCGGCCCCTTGGGGCTTTCTTCGATGTGTGTGTGGGGGGCAGTGGCTGCCTCTCGGCCTGTGGTCTCTGGGGCATCTGGGGGCTGCTCGGTCGTGGGGGGGTGGCCTGGGGCTCCTTTGCCCCCGCTATTTGTGCTGGCCTGGCAACCTCTTCGGGCCCGGGGCAGCGCTTGGGTTCGTAGTAGCCGATCTTGCACAAACTTTGTTCATGGACACAGTGGCATGTCTGGGGCTGTGGGATAAACTCGTACTGGGCTTAACTTTAGACACGTTGAACCTGTTTTAGGTATTACCACTCACTCCTTCCCTCTGTCCACAGGAACCACTATTATACCTAAGCTTCACACTGGTCACCAGACTGGCTGAATAGATTTCACAACACAATAAACACAACTATAACATCACATCTCACTCTCACTTTAAAGCAGTCACTTCTTCGAGACCCTTTCCATTTCCTACCCTGACTCCCTCTTCCCTGTTCCCTTCCCCCACCAAGGTGTAACACTGCTCTCCCTTTTTATATTCTCCCTATAAGTATTACCCTTCCTTAGGGAGGGCTGGTGATGGTCACAATTATGCAATAAAATAAATTCATTTATTTAATTGTAATAACAAAACATTCATTGCTGTCTTAAAAAGATTACACTTCTTGCAGTGTTGACCTTTGACAGCATGTGCAGACAAGTAAAAAACAAACAAAAAGCCATAGAAACACAATTCCGTTCCTTGCATCTACAGTTTCCTTGTTACTGCCTTTAGGCTCTCCCTGTGAGTTCTGTTTAACCAGAAAGGTAGAAGACTCAGCTGCACCAGCCCCACATTCAGAGGGAAAAGTAAACTTTTTTAAAGTTACCCCGGTGTGTAAGGACGTACTCATCTGCTAGATTGTTGTTACTTTTTGTTCATTTATATAAGGAGGAAGACAATTTTTTAATTCTTCCAAAAGAATCAAATCCCTCAGTTTCTAAAAATCATCTACATGCTGTGATTGACACCAGTGATCAAACAGAGACTCTTTCACCCAAACAAATTCACAGTAAGTTTGACTTTCTCTCTTCTTACGTCCACGGAATTTTTGCAATAGCAGGGTTCACACATTCCTAGGCCATTTAGGTGAATTGGCAACATGTTCAATTATCACAAAATAATGATCAACATCTCTAAATTGAGGGACTAAACAAATACATCTATTCAAATCAAAGTGAACTCTGTCTGAACCTGACCCAAGGTCATGAAGGCTGATTGCTGTAAATGAAACTCCATTTTGCAAAATTCAAATTTTAATGTTTTCTCTTTCATTTCCTTTTTATTGTGTAATTATTTTTCCCTTAAATCTAAGCGGTGCATTTCAAGCTCTAGTTCTTTTAGGTGAAAGCTAATCACTAGAGTCAGGCTGCAGTAGGTGTTCTGTATGTGGGGCTGAAACAACTGGATCAGATTTCAATCAGTTCATCAGTCTTTAACATACACTCAAAAAAATGATTCAGGCCCTCTGTAAATGTGGCACATATAAATTGTGTTGGCTTTTTATCAATTGTTTTACTTCAATGGAAATGCATTAACATTTAATTGATGTAATTCAATTATTATTAATAGTGGTGAAAGTGACACATATCATTTAAATATATGCAATTATTTTCCATTGACCTTAATGAAAAAATATGAATTGTGATTTTTAAAATTATATACATTTAAAACCTATGCATTTATATTTAATTCATGTAACTCAAATGTAATTAATTGTATTTTTGGAAAATATATTCATCTAACATTTTGCATTTATATTTAATTTATGTAACTCAAATCTTATCAATAATGTCATTTGAAAACGCAAAGGAATTGAATTCAGGTGAAGCCACACCTCCTCTTCCTGTTTTGTCCTCCATGTCACTGAGACACGAAGATTGCGGTTCTGCTCAATTCTTCTTGGATGGAGAACATTATTTGGTAAGTTTGTTTTGTTTCTGGTCGTTTAGAACAAGTATCTTTGTTGTCAATTAGTCTGTATTCTGTAAAATTGATGAATATGTACAAAAGCAGTGATAATGATGAGGCTAGTTCAGTTAGGGTTGATGGGTTAGTGTTCGCTGTCAGCGGGAACCGTGAATCTTGGAGTTGGCGTTGATGTCGCATGTCGGGGATGTGTTCTACGTTGGCCGTTATCTGTGCCTTCTCTCTGCATTTGTGTTGCTGTAAACAGTATATCTGCATATTTTAGATAAGTTGGGCATTGTAGAAGCGTAGTAAGGGCGTTATTAATGCAGCTACAGAACGACAGAGAATGGCCTTTTAGCAAAATGGTAGCGCCCGATGTTAAACGTAATGACAGTCACTTTCACCTCGACTTTTACTTTTATTTGTCGTCTAATTTGGCGTGTTTGTTACTGAAAGTGCAGAATAACTCTGTAGTGGTATTTCCATCCCCACTCTGTTCATTTGAATGCCGCTGTGCGTACGTATTACTACTCGAATAGTTCATTGTACTATCTGCTGCAGACATAGGCAACTGGTGGCCCGGGGCCACATGCGGCCCTTGGTGTAATTTTATGCGGCCCCCAAAGTAAATGTACAAAATGACAGAAAATATGCAAAACAAGAGCAAGAATACATAAAAAATAAAAAGAATTACAACATTGCAGAAAAACACAGTAAACTACAAGATAATAAATATAATCCAAAAACACACAAAACTACTACAAAAATGAACAAAACAACAACAGACATACACAAAATTACTCCGCAAAACATACAAAATTACAGAAAATGACAACCAAAGATATGACTTTATGTATTAAGACATTTGGATTGATCTTCTGGTCTTCAGTCAAAAATCAATTTGTCTATTTTGTGTTTTTATTTGTCTTCACTTTAGTGTCACATAAACACACTGTGACCAACTCATCAAGGACTATCTGGTGAGTTAGTTTAACACTGACTGTTTCTTATAGTGTTGGAACAGTTTTGTCCTATGTAACTGAACACTTGGTCTACTTCTCTAAAACTGTATTTGATAATCTGCTTTCACATATGTCCCACTTAAAACAAACCAAACTGAGTCGTCTTTAAGTGGACAAAGGAAAACCGGCTCATATAATTCTACAGTTTAATAGAAGGCTACATAATAATTTTTTAAAAGTGCATGAACCCCATTCAGGGTTTCTTTTGTCTGTACTTTATGGCCTCATACTTTTAAACAAGGTATTAATTAAAGTAACCAAACAGATGTATTACCATTATCTTTATTTGTCAAATCATATTACAAAGTAAATGTAATAACTTAAATATTAGCTTATTCAGCTAATTAAATCTGAACCATCTTATTCAGTAAAAATAAAGACTTATTCAAGAGCTGCATAGATCCCAAAAGAAACTAAACATTTTGCTTTGCACAATCAAAGGAGTTTTAAAAACATGTAAAAAGGGTCGAGAGCCACGTGTCACTTCCGCTCCCTTCCAGGCCGACCCAGAGCCGGTCGCCGTGGACTGCCGTGGAGGGAATGCCCTTGGGAGGGTCAACCAAGGACAAGGAGACACTGATGTCGGGAATGCACAGATACCTCTTGGCAATCATGAAATCATAGAAAACGCTAGCTTTTGATCCAGATGATTGAATCTCACGCTCAGTAACTGTAGACAAAAGGTTTCCTGCCACCATCACCACCACCACCTTCAGATGTTCGTTCAGATGTCCGGGCGGCATGCATGACTTTAACTTTTGTTCCGCGAGCAGCGGTCGTGTTTCTGTCATTTATTTTGAACATTTATGAATAGTTAGTTAATCGTCACGTGTCGAGATTTAGTCTAATAATTGATGTACAGTATTGGCACACTTCTAAAAATAATACACTGTTAATCAACACTATAGTTTCTGTCTATGGAACAAAAAGAAAAAAGTCAGGATTCAGATACATTTTCCTTATTTTAGATTAGCATTTTGATACAACCCCACTTTAGGAAAATGAAATATTCTTTAAAAATGTTTTGTTTGTGTTTTTTGTATCGTTTTCCTCTTTATGGTGTTCAGCATTTTGCTTATAATGTTGTGTGTTTGTGTTTCATAGGACTCTACAGCTGCCGAGAGTGCAGTGAAGGACCTAGAGGACGTCATGGGAATCTTCGCAGCTCGAATAAATGACAGTGGGGAGCCTCAGGATGTTGGCATTGTCATTGAAGGCATCAATGTTGTAAACAATCTCTGCAGTGTCATCCATGGATTTGTAATGTTGTTTGGACTCATTTATGCTCTTGACTTGAGCGACCCTTTAGATGTTCAAGTACACATTCGAGTTCATCCAGAAAGTAATTATGAACTTGGATCCCCACAAGATCAATACAAAAATTGAGCAGGTGATAATCAAATTGTTTGCACAATAAATTAATACTTAATCCACTCGGGAAAGTTTTGCTGCGTGTCAAAGAGAAGCTGTTAATGTTCAAAGTACCCTAGATTTCTGATTGATTGCAGATTTCTTTTGAGACATTTAAAAAGAAAAGTCTTTGTATGCATCTTAGAAACATGTTTAAAAGAGAAAATATTATACTAACAGTTGTTTAAAAATTGTTGTTTGCATGTTTTAAAAAAATGCACTTTAAAATTTCATGTTGAAATAGAGTTGTGACCTCTTCATGTCATTTTTGTGATCATAATGATCTCTTGTTTTGAAAATGTAACCTACACTGCAATGTTTTTATTTGTGCAATTTTAATTTTTTGCACTAAAAAAATGGTTACATTAATAAAAAAAAACCTGAAGAACCAAACTTTTGTCTGAATTGTCTTGGGGGTTTAGAACAATATTTAAGTTGACTATATTAAAAAATATTAATTATTATTTTGGATAAAAATGAGTTGCACCAACACATTTTAGTTAAGTTAATTTGAGTTGGACGAATGTAAATCAGTTAGACTTATTAAAAGCATTTATTTCATTTTAGCTAAATTTAATAAAATTGAGTTCAACCAATTGTAAAACATTAATTGCATAGAATGTATTTTGTTTGAGTTGGGGCTACATATAAACAATGTGTGGAAAAACTGCCTACAAATGAATTGTGTTCAAATAACATTATTTTTTTGAGTATATGTTTGAAACCGTAATGTCAAAATGATCGATAATTGTAAACAAATGTTCCTTCTTACTGTTCAACAATTCAAGGCTTGGATGGGCCGCAAACTCATCAATATTAAACACCATTTTACTTCTAATAAGGTTTTACGAGTAATTTTAAGAATGCCTATAGCCAATCAAAAAAAACTATTTAGCCGCTACAAAAAAACCTAATGAGAGCAGAGAAGCATAGTTAAACAATGGCTCGGTGCAAATTCCCTACAACTAAACCCAGACAAAACAGAGGTGCTGGTGTTTGCCCCTGATGACGCTATCCCAGGGATTCACCAGTATTTGGGTGACTTGAGTTTGTCTGTTAAAACAAGCCTTAGAAATCTTGGCATTATCTTTGACAAAGCAATGTCATTAGAGCACCACTCTAAACTGCTGACAAGGAACTGTTTTTACCAACTGAGGAAAATCTCTAAACTACGTTCACTTGTGTCCAGAGATGATCTTGAGATGATTATCCACGCCTTTGTGTCTTCCCGTTTAGACTATTGTAACAGCTTATTTTCCTGTCTAAACAAAAAAGCGCTGTCTCGTCTTCAGCAGGTACAAAACTCTGCGGCGAGGTTACTGACTCGCACAAACAAAAGGGCCCATATTACTCCCATTCTAAAAGCCCTTCATTGGCTCCCAGTCACTTTTCGTTTCAATTTTAAAATTCTGGTACTGACGTTCAGAGCCTTGCATGGTCAGGCTCCCTCCTACATTAGAGACTTGTTGTGTCCTTATACCCCCTCCCGGAGGCTGAGGTCCCAGGATCAGAACCTGCTCATGGTCCCCCGTACCCGTTACAAGACCAGAGGAGATCGCTCCTTCCAGGCGGTCGCGCCAACGCTCTGGAACAATCTTCCGTTTTCCTTGCGTTTGCTTGATTCCGTTGATGCTTTTAAGAACCAACTGAAAACCTATTTGTTTCAGAAAGCATTTTAAAATTCCAGTGATAAAGGGTTGTTTTATGACCATCATATTTTTGTGACTGTAACTGTAATTTGTATTGTATTGTATGCGCTATATGTATTGTGAAGCACTTTGTGACTCCTGTCTGTAAAAGGTGCTTTATAAATAAATATTACTTACTTACAGAACACACACACTCAAAAGAACTCTGGGACAACACAAAAGCTGTGTCCAAAAATACATGTGTACCGTATTTTTCGGACTATAAGGCGCACCGGATTATAAGGCGCACTATCAATGAATGGGTCTGACTGGGTCTATTTTCATACATAAGGCGCACCGGTTTGTTATTATTATTATTATTATTATTAAGACGCATTAAGGGAAATAAAAGTCAGATAAATCAAACTTTATTCAACTCATTAACAATAACTCAACATTGTTCCGGTTTAACACAAAATACAGAACAATATACTCACTTTTTCAGTTCAGTATGTTGAAGCACAGTAGTTCATATATAAGACGCACTGTTGATTTTTGAGAAAATTAAAGGTTTTAAGTGCGCCTTATAGTCCGAAAAATACGGTATATAGAAAATACATAACCACACAGGAACAACAAAGTCATCAAGAAGTCAGCAAAACGTACTTAACAAAATGTAAACAAGCAAAGTAACAAAGTCATGGTTATCAAAACCCTCCAGTGAATGAAAAGGTAAAAAACCAGAACTACAACTGATACAGTTTACCAAAAATCACACGCAACAATACTAATCAGCACTGATGAGAAGAAACAAGGAAAAATATCAGTAAGCACGTGTTTTAACAAAGTATACAAAAAATATTGCAAAATGTGGAGAGAGAAAAAAAAAACTTATTTTGTTTTCTTGTTAAAAAAAAATCTCTTCCTCACCCTCCGCGGGCGGTCTCTCTTTTTTCCTCCAAGCTCAGGTCCTCTACCAGAGGCCTCGGATCTTGAGGGTTCTTCAGTATCTTTTCTGTTCCTAGAACTGCACTTTTCTGGACTGAGATGTCTGATGTATTTCCTGGGATCTGCTGCAGCCACTCCTCCAGTTTGGGGGTCACTGCCCCGAGTGCCCCAATGACCACGGGCACCACTGATGTCTTCACCCTCCAGGTTTTCTCCAACTCTTCTCTGAGCCCCTGGTATTTCTCTAGTTTCTCGTGTTCCTTTTTCCTGATGTTGAAGTCGCTCGGTGTTGCTATGACAACCACAACGGCTTTCCTCTGCTCTTTGTCCACCACCACAATGTCTGGTTGGTTCTCCATTACCATTCTGTCCATCTGTATCTGGAAGTCCCACAGGATCTTAGCTCGGTCATTCTCTACCACCTTTGGAGGTGTTTCCCACTTTGACCTTGGGGTTTCCAGCCCATACTCTGCACAGATGTTCCTGTACACTATACCAGTCACTTGGTTATGGAGCTCCATGTAAGCTTTCCCTGCCAGCATCTTACACCCTGCAGTTATGTGCTGGATTGTCTCATTGGCCTCTTTGCACAGTCTACACCTGGGGTCTTGTCTGGTGTGGTAGATCTGGGCCTCTATTGCTCTGGTGCTCAAGGCCTGCTCCTGTGCAGCCATGATGAGTGTCTCTGTGCTGTCCTTTAGTCCGGCTCTGTCTGGACATTGGTAGGATTTCTCGATATCCGCCACTTCAGTTATGTTTTGGTGGTACATCCCGTGTAGGGGCTTGTCCTCCCATGATGGAACCTCCAGCACCTCATCTTCTGAGACATTCACTGAGCACGTCATCTGTTGGAGCCTTGTCCTTGATGTACTTATGGATCTTGGATGTTTTATCCTGGATAGTGGCTCTCACACTCACTAGTCCTCGGCCTCCTTCCTTCCGGCTAGCGTACAGTCTCAGAGTGCTGGATTTGGGGTGGAACCCTCCGTGCATGGTTAGGAGCTTTCGCGTCTTAACATCTGTGGTCTGTATCTCATCCTTTGGCCAGCTTATTATTCCTGCAGGGTATCTGACTACTGGCAGGGCGTAGCTGTTTATTGCCCGGGACTTGTTCTTGCCATTGAGCTGGCTTCTTAGGACCTGCCGTACTCGTTGGAGGTATTTGGCCGTAGCCGCTTTCCTTGTCACCTCTTCGAGGTTGCCATTTGCTTGTGGGATTCCGAGGTACTTGTAACTGTCCTCAATGTCTGCTATTGCTCCTTCTGGGAGTGAGACCCCTTCTGTGTGGACTACCTTCCCTCTCTTAGTCACCATCCGACCACACTTATCTAGTCCGAATGACATCCCAATGTCTGCGCTGTATATCCGGGTGGTATGGATCAGTGAGTCGATGTCTCGCTCATTCTTAGCGTACAGCTTGATGTCATCCATGTAGAGGAGGTGACTGATGGTGGCCCCGTTCCTGAGTCGGTATCCATAGCCAGTCTTGTTGATAATTTGGCTGAGGGGGTTCAGACCTATGCAGAACAGCAGTGGGAACAGGGCGTCTCCTTGGAATATGCCACATTTGATGGAGACTTGTGCAAGTGGCTTGCCATTGGCTTCAAGGGTGGTTTTCCACAGCCTCATCGAGTTAGCAATGAAGGCTCTTAGAGTCCTGTTGATGTTGTATAGCTCCAGGCATTCAATGATCCAAGTATGTGGCATTGAGTCGTAGGCCTTCTTGTAATCAATCCAGGCAATCTTGGACGTCTGCCATTGTGATGGTAACTGGATTCTATTCAGGGAGGTTGCTGTGGTCCTCTCTCAGAGCCACCAGCCACTGTGCATCACTGTTGTGTGCTGCCTCTTTCTCCCATATGCATTTCCAGTACTGTTCAGTTTCCAGCCTTGGTGGGTCTGCTCTGTTATTGTTACCCTGCCACTGAGCGTACACTTTTGCTGGTTGAGTTGCAAACAGACGATTTACTCGACTGGCTTCGTTGTCTCTCGTGTATCTCTTTAGGCAGCTCGCCAAGGCTTGGAGCCTTTGTTTGGCAGTTTCCAATGCTTCAGGTATGGGCATCTGGCTGTACCTTTTGGGTACTTGCTTTTTCATTGCACCTTTCAAGGCCTCTGTCAATTGACTCACTTCTCTCCGTGCTGCCTTGATGTTAGCCTCCAGCTAACATATATATCTATATATATGTATATATATCACAAAAGAACCATTAATTAATCAAAACATAAATCAATAAAAGGGCTGCAGACGCCGGCCAAAAGAAACAAAAGAGGGGTGAAGGACATGGCTAACCGCTCCATGGGCCATTGGACCACCCCCCACCCTGGCTAAAGCTACCTCAGCCAAAACAAACTAACTAATCAATCCTGGAAAACAGGATTACTGACGACTACAAGTTAAAGCTAAAATAACAAAACCCAGTTATCTTAACCTGCATTAGGAAAAATGAATAAAGGGTTAAAAAGGAAACACTGCTACTTTAACAGAAAGGTTTAAACAAAGCAACAAACACAGGACTGTGTGTGTTTCAGTGATCAGCTCCTCTCTCCTACCAACATAAATCATCTCCCTCAGTGCCAACAGCTATCAGGTGTGCTGCAGTCACTCAGCTAGAGGGAGGGGGAGATCAGAGAGACACCAGTGGTAATGCTCCCCCTAGTGGTTCAACTGTAGTATTACAGTATGGAGCATTAATACACACATATACTGTATGTAATGATTCAGGTAAAGCTGTGGAAATGAAGAAGCTTTTTACCAGAAGAAGAAGAAGGTGCTGACTCATGAAGAGGGAGGGTCTCCTCAGATCTGATCCAATTAAAACCTGACTAAACATCAAGTGGTAAAACAACTCGTTTAACAAAATCAATAGTGTCATTTCAACTCAGAGATAAGCTATAATGGCCTCATATAAAGGATTTTCAATATTGGCGAGTGGTGAAATAACACAAAGTTTGGGTCCAAAATAAAAATGAAGTAACAAAGAAAAATAGTTTTATATCCCAATAAAGAGTAACTTTTAATAAACATGTTCCAGACCCAAACACACACTGACTATTTAGAGGAGCTGACATGTCCACCAGATAGGATGTATAGCAGATCTATTTCTATATTCTGAGAGAGTAGGTGGAGCTTATTACTATACCATATTTACCTTTCTATGTGATGGAGTTACAGACATATTGAAAGATGAACATGGAAGATAAATAAGGACACACCCCCTCACTACATTATCCATATCTCATGAAGTATTGATCAGATCAAACTAAACATTTACAATGAGAATAATTATGGAATAATTGGTAAAAATGTCAGAATTTCTGGAGACTGATTGAAATTATATAGAATGATAATATAAAAAGTAACATTCTAAAAGCCGTTTTAATTCATAAAGTGAAATCAAAGTGAACACAAACAGCTTTTCTATAAATTTCCTGTTTAATACATCAGGCAAGTAACAATAAATGTTACATTCCAAAACGATGCCAATAAAAAGAGCCACAGTGAGTAAACTCTAGATGAAACAATGTTAAATACCTACCCACAGACATGCAGGGTACAATTACAAATGCTCACTAATAAGAAATGATTGTGTTAAAAATAACTATTTATTTCCAACTACATTACAAAAATACACTGTCAATAAACAGCAACAAATCACAAGCTAGCATAGCTACTTCTAGTGTTGTGAAGTGGGCGTGGCCATGGCATCAGCGCGTAGCATAGCTAACCCTGCAGTTTGTCAGAGATCAGAGCCAGGGTTTGCTTCAGCTGACTCTTCTTCTCCTGCAGGTGAGATTCCAGATGTTGTGCTTCTGATAAGATGCCCTCCAGGTCCTTCATCTGACAGGAGTCTGCTGCAGCTCTATCACTGGAACCAAACCCATGGGAAAAAGAGTCAAAGTCTGCTCTGAAACCAGCTCTACACACTCTGAGAGCTATGCTACTAGCCTAGCACTCATCGTCACACCTGTAGGTGGCGCACAATGTAAAAACAGTTTCATACATATTTTCAATATTTAGCTCATTTTTCTTTCATTTTAACTCGAAATTCATGTAAAACAGTATGTTCAACATCATTGTTAAAAAATGTGTTAATGTAAATGTTAAATCTAAATGATAAATGTTAAATGTAAATGTTAAATCTAAATGTAAATCTAAATGATAAATCTAAATGTAAATGTTAGATCTAAATGTAAATCTAAATGAAAAGGTTAAATCTAAATTAAAATGTAAATGTTAAATTTAAATGTAAATCTAAATGATATATCTAAATGTAAATGTTAAATCTAAATGATAAATCTAAATCTAAATCTCAAATCTAAATTTAAATGTTAGGACTAAACCTGAATAGTAAATCTTAATGTAAATGTTAAATCTAAATGCAAATCTAAATCTAGATGTAAATCTAAAAGTTAAATGTTAAATCTAAATGTAAATTTTTAAGATAAAGGAAAATCAAAATGAAAATGTTAAATCTATATGAAAATCTAAATGTAAATGTTAAATGTAAATGTTAAATGTAAATGTTCAATGTAAATGTTAAATCTAAATGTTAAATCCAAACCTAAATGTTAAATCTAAATAAAAATGTTAAATTTAAATGTACATGTTCAATCCAAATGATAAATCTAAATGAAAAGGTTAAATCTAAATGAAAATGTAAATGTTAAATCTAAATGTAAATCTAAATGATATATCTAAATGTAAATGTTAAATCTAAATGATAAATGTAAATCTAAATGCAAATCTAATTCTAGATGTAAATCTAAATCTAAAAGTTAAATGTTAGATCTAATTGTAAATCTAAATGTTATATCTAAATGTAAATTTTTAAGATAAAGGAAAATCAAAATGAAAATGTTAAATCTATATGAAAATCTAAATCTAAATGTTAAATGTAAATGTTAAATGTAAATGTTAAATCTAAATGTAAATCTAAATGTTAAATCCAAACCTAAATGTTAAATCTAAAGAAAAATGTTAAATTTGAATGTACATGTTAAATCCAAATGATAAATCTAAATGTAAATGTTAAATGTAAATCTAAATTTGAATGGTAAATCTTTATGTAAATGTTAAATATAAATGTAAATTAAATCTAAGTGTTAAATCAAAATTTAAATGTTAAGTCTAAATCTGAATGGTAAATGTGAAATCAAAATGTTAAATCTAAATGTAAATGTTAAATCTAAATGCAAATGTTAAATCTAAATCTAAAAGTTAAATCAAAGCAAAGTGGGCAGGTCAGCGCCTGTCGATCACGAGGCCCCGCCCACATGACTGAATGAGGCTCAGTGAGTGAGGAGAGGGGAGGAGTCAGAGACACGGTGGGATGGTTTCAAACTGAGGAAATGTAAATGTGCGTTCACACCAAACCCGACCAAAGCGACTAGATTTAATTCAAAATCAATGTAAAGCGACGCGACTTGTGAAATTCCAGCGACTGGATTCCACAACTGAGTCGCTAAAAGTGGAAAAATTAGAGTTTTTCAAGCAACAACTCCACCTACCATCACTGTGTGTAGAGCTGTGGCTGCACTGAAAGGGCTGTACACTTCCTCTACTGACTGGGCCCAAATGAAAGTGAAATACTTCTAAAATAAACCTTTTAAATTCTATGCATATTTTGAGTGAACTCATCCTTTAGAAACTCTGTAAGTTGATCATTTAAACCATAAGTACGAGCGGAGCTGTCTATGATAAGTGCTGTAAACGTACGACTGTAGAAGAAGTGATCAGCCCTCTCAGTGCTGCACACACACACATACCTATTTATACCATTTTTATTATTTATACTATTCCTACTGTTCCACGGTCGTCACATTACTGGAGTGATGAAGCGAACAAAAACCATGACTCGTCACAGGTGATTTAAACAATGTAGTCACTTCAGTCGCGTTCGGTGTGAACGCACCTTAAAGGTCCTATATCTCGCTAAATCAACTTTTTTTTAGCTTTTAACCTTGTTACAATGTTAATTCCTAATCAAAAACTCCCCCAAAGTATCATTGGGCTTTTTTCCTGCATCTCTGAAAAATCCTCACTAATACTGCTCTCTGAGCTGCTGCTCCGCCTTCTTCTGAAAAACGAGCAGTCTCTCCCCAACTGACGTCACAAAGTCTGAACCGCCCCCTACAGGAAGTGCCTGCTGCCGAAGCCACGCCTCCACAGTAAACATACACGGCCACTCTCTGACAGCTAAAGGCTCATGCTGCTTTGCCAGGGCTAAGTCATGAAATGGGCGGAACTCACAAGGAGAGAGAGATGGAGCTCCAGAGGAACCGTGCGTCTTAACTTCGGGTTGAAAGAAAATAAGTCATATTTCTTAATAAGTTAGTATTTTGTTTTGCCAAATGTTAAATATTAACCATAGTTGACTTTGGAAGGATATATGTCCTTTAAAGAGCGGTAATGACTGGTGTACAGGCTGAACATCAGCTGCTCTCACATTGTTTAACAGACGGAAACATTATGCGCCCTCCCACCGTCTGCCCGGGGACGGGCTGCGGTTCAGCGAGGTGCCGCGCTGCCTTGGGCGGGGTGGGGCTGTTGGCTGGGGCCTGCTGTCCTCCGGGCTGTGCTGGCGTCGGGGGTGTCTCATGTTGGCGCGGGGGTGATTGGGGGTGGTCTCCGTGGGTGGGGGGGGCTCTGCTGGCAACATTGATGTGGGGTTGCGGTGCCTGGCTGGGGGGGCATGGGTTCGCCTACCTATCGGTCCGTGGCTGGCGGGGTGGCCCTGCTTGGGTGGTTGGTGGCGTCCTCTCTCGTCGGGGGGACCGGGGCCGCCCACCTCTGGAGGGTGCTATGTCGTGGTGTCGTGCGGGCCTGCGCTGGCCCTGGTGTGGGAGCCGGCCTCTCTCCTGCGCGGTCGCCGCCTGCTTTGGCGGGGCGGGCCGCTTTGGGCCGGCTGGCGGCAGGGGTCGCTTCCTGGACTGCTGGGGGATGTGGCTGGTGCCTGGCTCCGCCTGGGGGGGGGGGGGGCCCGCCGTGCTCCGTATGGCCACCGCGGTTCGGGGGGTTGCCGCTGGGGGTCTCCGGTTGTGCTGCTCGGCGCGTCTCTGGGGCCCGCGGTGCCGTGTGCCCGTCTGCGCCGTCTGCCCTCTCCGGTGGCCCGCCGTGCGGATGGGCCGGGCTCCTACCAGACAGGCCTCCTACATGGACACTTCACATCGCTCACTCACTCCCAGCTGGTCTGGCTCACCCACTTGTTGCACCACACTCACATACCCAACCCTTGGGGGGCTGGATGGTGGGGCTAGGGGTGGAGGGGGCCGCCGCCTGCGCTACCAAGTAGTGGCGCGGGGGCGGCACTCCCACCTCTGGCTGCCCTACTAATCCCTCCAATTTTAATTACACCTCAACACACCACCCCCCGGATGGTGGGACCACCACTTCCACCCTCCGGAGCTATTGCACCACATACACATATATACACATAGGCTGGATGGGGAGCACCGCTCCCCTCCATCCACCCTTTTTTAATAGCACTTCATGCATTCACTAAGCACATACACTCACTCAGGGGATAGTCCGTTGATGGCTGGGCTACCGTGTGGGGATCGGGGGGTGCGGTCGGGCGTGGCAGGGCGGTGGGTCTCTGGGGGTGTGGAGGGGTGTTGCTGGGGGCTCCCTTTGCGGGGTCTCTCCGGGCGGTGCCGGCCTGGTGGGGCGTGGGGGTGCCCCTTCCCTGCGGGTGGGGCTTGGCGCTTGTCTTGTTTCCTGGTTGCCTTGGGGGCGTGCCTCGCGGCGTGTGGGTCCGGGGCGGCGTGCCGCGCTGCTGTGGGGGGTGGGCGCGCTGGGGGGTACCGGCGTCTGCGCCGGGGTTGCTTGGGCAGCGCCCTGTGAGCCGGGCTCTGCGGTGTGGCTGGGCCCCTGGGGGGGGGGGGGGGGGGGGCGATCTGGCACGCTCTGGGGTGCCTGGTCGGTGCGCCTGGGGGCCGGCGGGGCGGCTTGCAGCATCCCCTTGGTGCCCTCGGCGACAATGGGCGTGGTTGTCGTCCCTGGGGGCGCTGCTCTCGGTGCTGCTTCCGTTCCGGGTCCTTTTGGCCTGGGGTCCGGACCCTGCTGGCTCTGGGCCCACCGGCGGGCGCCCGCCGGCTGCCCGTTCCGCGCGGCTCTGGCCGTCTGCTGGGCGGGGGCCTTGGCTCCTCTGCTGGGGTCTCGGGCGGGGGGCTCTCTGGGCCCTTCCCTCGGGGGGTTGGGTGCTTGGGTGTGGGTGGGTGGGGGGGGCTGGATGCTGGCGGGGGGCCTTGGGGTTGGGGGTTGGGGTCGGTGGGGGGATGCGCTGGGTGCTCGGCTGCTTGGGCCTTCCTCGGATGTGTGTTTGGGGGGCGGTGGCTGCCTCTTGGCCTGGGATCTTGGGGGCATCTGGGGGGTTGCCTGGGGATCCCTGGCCTCCGCTTTCTGCTGGCCTGGCTGCATCTACATCAATAAAAGATTTCTTACCCTTCCTTAGGGAGGGCTGGTGATGGTCACAATTAAGCAATAAAATAAATCAATGTATTTTATTGCAATAACAAAATATGCATTGCTGTCTCATAATGATTGCACTTCCTGTGGTGTTGACCTTTGACAGCATGTGCAGACAAGTAAAAAAAAAAAAAAAAAAAAAAAAAAAACATTTACAGTAGGTTTACACTTAGCGACCGATTTAACATTTAAAGCACGTCTTTGTTTTGCTCCTCCTCAGATGTGACGATGCAGATTTTCATCTTGGAAACGTTTCTTTTCTTGCCCTTCTTTGTTTGACCTCAGTGGGCGGGGCCTCCGTACCAGGAATATTTAAGGGCGTAACATGTTGATGACAATAGAATTCAGCACTTGATCATTTGAAATCCCACGTTGGTCCTGTTCTACGACACAATGTGAACTCACATTTACACATGTTTACACACACGGTTGATAAATGAGGACCAATGTGTGCACGGGGAGGAAAATGTTCCTTTCTCATGATAATTCACAGAAAGGCTCCTAATAAACTTCATGTGAAACAAGTTGGAATCAACCACAACCGGCCCGCGGAACGTCTCCGCGCCGAATAGCACGTACCACGTTCCTGAGAATTCAGTCAGATGACTCGGTTCCACCGAGTAAAAAAAGACTAGCATTGGATTTTGGTATCGGTGTCGCAGCAATACAGAGCTGATACCGGACCTCATTCCCAGCACCGATACCGTACAGGACTGGTTTTCAACATCGATAGATTGAGAATTTAGAAATCAACAAGCATTAACGAAAAACGCCCCCCGTGACACGTACGGGGTAATGGACCCATCTATATATTGGTATGTACCAATGATTCCAAACCACCAACCGTCGTCTCACAAATAAATGAGAAATGAACTTTGGCTTTTTTTTTGGGGGCCCAAATTGAAAATCGCTCCGAGAGTCAATGCGCACACATCCATAGATTATACTAGGGGTGTTGAAAGAAATTGATTCGGCAATATATTGTGACATTATGTCGCGTAATTCTCGGATCGATTCAAAATGTTTCCATATAGATTTTTAAGTCATACTTATGAAAAAAAAGTTGCAATAATCGGGATACGAATCATATCGCCAGATGCCAGAAAATACACACCCTTAGATTATAACTGCCAAATTTCAGCCCAATCTGTTCACGAATAACAGAGGAGTATCGATTTTAATTAGTGTACGCAACAACAACAACAACAACAACAACAACAACAAAGTGAGGGTGTTTTGAGTCCGGTAGCCCAGCCTAAAAACAGGAAGAATGAGCTCCAATCACACATGTAGAACCCAAATATATTACATATAGAAGCCTAATCACTAGATATGAAACATTAATAAGACACTTCCACTGTAGTAGAGGAACGCTGGAATTACCTCAACATTTCAGCATATTTGGAGAGCAGCACGCTAAGCTCTGCACTAGCATCTAAAAGACAAAAAAGAAGAACATCACATATTATTACATGTGGTTTTAAAGGTCAGTAATAGAATAAATTCATGCAACATCCACTTAGTCAGTGTTATAAATACAAGTATGAAAATGATAGTGGAAGTTAATCAATTCCAGAAGAAGGTGGGAAAGGTTTGATTTCATTACATTAGATGTTACATTTTGTTTTACTCTCTGGGCCCGTCACTTTACAAAATGACATAAAAAATAAAACATAACAGATTTATTTGGAAGAAGAACTTTACATTTATTCAAAAGGAGTTTCATTGAATTTGTCACAAATTCAATGAAACTCAACAATATTTGCAGGTATTCATGGTTTTCCCATGATGTTTGTAGAACACGATGGAAGTTATTTTTAATCTCAAATTGTTGAAAGAAACCATTTTTTTCCCCAAAATTCTGCTCAATCCTCAAATTATGAGACAATATTTCCCCAGATTAAATAAATCTAGTCCCTACGTGTCACCTAATGCTTTTTTAGGGGTTTAAATTATTACTTGAAGTAGTCAGTGAATAAATATTTACTTTGTTTAATAGTTTAAATATAATCAATAAAACATTAATTAAATTTAGATAAAAGAGAGGTACAATCCTAGCAAAATATGTCTTAACTTTTTGAACAACATTTTATAATGTATTTGTTAGCTGCTTCCAAGTGTGTAGTAATAAACCCAAATAAAAATCTGATTTTACTCCTATTTATTTTCATAACTATATGCCACAATCATTAATACAGTTAAATGTGAACCTAATGGAATTTAAACTAATGCTTTTGTGGAGCCGTGTAGAGATTTCCTCCCGTGTTGTTTCTCTTTCCTTCATCGTGTTACATTTACACACAAACTGGATCTGTTTTTCTTCTGTTGTCATGGTAACTCGTGCTATCGGCGCTCCATTGATGATGGACTTTTATAGTGCATGTGCACGCGTGCAACTCAAGGGCCCAATCCCAATATTCACACTCACGAGCTGAGTTTCCTTTACAAGTTTTTCACAAAATAAAAGTGATATTTCTAAATGTCCACAAAGTATAATTGTGCTTTGAAGATGTTTCCATTGAAGGTTGTTTTGGGGGCGGAGCCTGGTAACTCATCCCGTGAGATGGACACTGCATACAAAGGTTGTTTCACGTCTATCGTGGTACTAATAATTTTTTAAGTATAACGCAAAGAAATGTTTGGGTCTTCTCTTCTGTCCACACGTACCGCACCATGTTTTCTCAGAGAGAAGTGGTCATGTGACCAGGTACGTCACATGATATGATGTGTATTTGCAGAAAAGGTGTTTCCATGGTGCTTTTGCGACACATTTCAATATCGAAACATCTGAAATTCCTCCTCATCCATCCATTCATTTTCAGACCCACTTGTACCTGTTTTGCAGGGTAGCGGGGGGTCTGCCGCTGCCTATCTATGGCTCACACTGGGCACTAGGCAGGGGTACACCCTGGACAGGGCACCAGTCCATCGCAAGGCAACACAGACCCAAACAAACACTCAGACTCACCTTCACTCCTACGGCTAATGTAGAGACTCCAATCAACCCAACAGTCATGTTTTTAATGGTGGGAGGAAACAGGAGTAACCCACGCAGCAGAGGGAGAACATGCAAACTCCACACAGATAGGACCCAAGTGTCCACCTTAAGGCTTCAACCCAGGACCTTCTTGCTGTGAGGTGGACGTGCTAACCACTAAGCCACCGTGTGCTCATTCCTCCTCATGAAAGTGTTATTTTAGTGATATTTGAGTGTTTTTTTCAAAATTCATGTGTTTCCACTAGTTTTTATTGAGATATTTAGATATTGTGCATTTCCAAGGGTAATGGAGACACAGCTACTGACAACTACTCCCACTAAGTCCTGAGGGCTCAAGATAGTGAGTGTGAGAGGACATTAGGATTGGGCCTCTTGGAGTTGATTGAACTAGAACTAGATCAGATACTCAGAGTTCTGTGATAGACTCAGGCTGCGTCCCAATAGTCCCTCCTTCTCCTTTCCTAATCACTTTTCCTTAACACTGTGGATGAGGTCACGGGGTTAAGGAAAGGTGTTAGGAGAGGAGTGAGGAAAAGGACATCACATTTGTTTAGACAATCAGACGCACTTCCTCGAGGTGACGTAAGAATCTGACGGCCGCCAAGGTTAGTGACGTCTGTCGTGATGACAAAACTACACATTTCTGAAAGTGGACTAAGAGCACATTAATAACATGAGGAACTAAAGGTAAACTAAAAGAATGTCACTGTGAGAATGGTTGATCACCTTCTACTCACTAATATGAATTATGTTAAATAAAATAACATGTGGACAAAAATGTCTCTGATCCATTTTTCTAGAACCACAGAGTGTCTGTTTTATATCAGTTATAATCTGATTATATGTCTGACATATCATAAGACAGTGATTCTCAACTGGTGGGTCGGGACCAAAAAGTAGGTCGTGGACCTGTACTGGGTGGGTCGTGGACAGCTAGTAAAAAATAAATAAATTCTTAATATCTCTCAAGTTGGACTTGTTCTTTTAACAGGCATGCTGTGAAATGCATGTTGCACAGGAAAATATATAGATTTATGTTTAAAAAAGATTTAATATGTGTCTTTATAAATTTGGTTGATTGAATTCTAAAAAGAAAGTGGGTCGCGATTGAATGACTGGCAAAATGTGGGTCCCAGGGTGAGAGCAGTTGAGAACCCTGTCATAAGATATGGGTTTAATATTATTTATTTAAAGTTGTTTGAATATTATTGCATTGGTAACTTATTTCCGTTACTTATCGTGAGTTTCCGTGAGAGCTCAGGTGTGCGCTTCCTTTTAAATGTTGTCGCTGCAAGGAATTGTGGGTCATCATTATGTGGTCCCCTTTAAAGGATGTATCGGTGTTTCCTAGGCTAAAGGAGGTTATAAAGGAAGCATTGAGCCTCTTTTCCTGAGATTAAAGTGGATAGGAAAGGAGATAGGAGGGACTGTCTGTTGAACCTCCTACCTGTCAGCTATGATGGATTTAGCTTGGTGCTTAACAATATGTTTGCTCTGTGAGTGTTCCTGTGATAAACCACCTGCATCACCTGCAGCTGTCGCCTGAAATGAAGGAGCTGATGACTCCACAGGAACAGGATCAGGACCAGGAACTGGTGGTTTTTTCTTCTTACTTGGTGAGAGCATGCATTCAATCTGTTCCGATAAACAATGGATCAATGAAACACTCAGTCCACAAAGCAAACATCCCACAATTACTTTCTTTTTAAACATTTGACACACACAGTTTAAGCTCTAGTCCTCCTTTCTCTTATTTCTGAACCTCCCCCCCTCCTTTGTCCAACTAAAACATTTTGCTTGGAAAACTATTTAAAAACATCTATAGATCATAATGATGGAATGAATGAGTGATAACACACATTTTAAACAATCTCATGTTGTAAATAGATGAATGAAACAGTCTTTAGTGCAGTGGTTCTCGGGGTGGGCAATACGGAAAAAAATGTCTGTAAAATCACAATCATCATTTTATTGCAATTTTTTCATTCAGATCATTTAGACTATTTTCAAGTTATCTACCAGTAAAACAAACCAACTCACCTACTTAAAATCACTGTTCTAAATGGGGAAAAAGGAGTAAAAAGCTCATATTTTACGTCAGGGTACTTTTAAAATATTTTTGAAGATTTCTGTCAGCAATTCATTAAACTGGTTCCCAGTACAATTAATATTAGACAACAAAGTTATTTTAGTCACAGTCTTTTTACTTTGTTTAACTAAAGTGGTGTAGCATTAGCATTAGCAACACTTGCTACATAACAAGGCAGCATGTATTTTGAACCCCTCATTTCCCACAGTCTTAATCATATCATAATCATATCTTTTACCAGATAAAATGTTACTGCTTTGGTTACATTAGGCCTGGGTGATATGGACCAACACTCATATCTATATATTTTTCCTCAAACTGGTGATGGGCGAAATAAACTCCATTTATTTTTATTTTTTTCAGTACAGTTTTAAAAGAAAAACAAGAATATCAGTGGATAAAAACACCCCAAAGACCCTTTTATTCATCACTAACAGCACAATATCAACTTTTGTGCCACTTTTGACTTTTTCCTTCATTAACTTTGCTGTTTATATGTTGTTTTGATAAAAATAATACCGAGAACTGCAAGCGGTTATGAAAGGGCGCCAAGCCTTCCCGTGCGACTCGGCCCCCGGGTTTCGCGGAGCCCATGGAAGTACGTCATGAAGGATGACGGGCTCATGGTGAGCGTCAGGACACATGCTGTGAACAGGTGGATATGAAGTTTTGGAAGATGTGATTTAAAGTGTGAAAGCTTCAGGCCAAAATGCATTTGCACCCATTATAGCGCCACCTAGTGGTGCACTTTTTGGTATGGGTGATCTGTGTGCTCTTCTATAGTTACCCTGTAAATTTCACAGCCCTCAACATAATATTTCTGCTGAAAAAAGGGTTTGTTTATTTATATGTTATGTAGTAATAAGCCACGCCCACTTTGACCAATCGCTATTAACTTCGAGATACAGTCCCAGGAGCGAACCAAGGTCATACCCACTAAATTTGGTAACAATCAGTTGTGCCATTTAGGAGATATAAATTTCTCATAATTGCAGTGCCCCCTAGAGGCCTAATTTATTCAAATCTGGCTCATATCCCCACAGTCACATGCCAAGCAAGGATCTCAGAATTGGTGGTGTTAGCAATTATTTTGACCAAGATATGCAACAGTTTGCATTTTAATAGCTAGTTAGAAAACTATACTCTTTAATATTTTGCGCATATTTTGCCCGAACAAATTTTTTTGCTGAACTGTAGATCAGGTCCAAATGAGGACTCTACGTGCCAAGTTTCACACTGATTGGACAAAACCCCAAGGAGTAATTTGAAAAAGTAGGTTTTTGATATGTCGTGACTTACAAAGAGCAATGTGCTGTGGGAGTGGGTGTGGCCTATGTCATAAAATGCGACTCTATGTCGGGAACATGTGGATATGAATTTTATGAAGATGTGAATTAAATTGTGAAAGTTAAAGGCCAAAGTGTTTTTGCAATTATAGCACCACCTAGTGGTGCAATTTTTGGTATGAGTAAGAGATATAAATATTCATTATTTGTAGCGCCCCCTAGTGGTCTACATCATTCAAATTTGGCACATACCCTCACAGTCACATGCCAACTAAGGATCTCAGATTTGGTGTTGTTAGCATTTATTTTGACCGAGATATGCTCCAGTTCGCATTTTTATTGCTCGCTAGAAAACTTTACTCGTTAATAATTTGCGCATAATTTACCCGAACAAACTCATTTAGTTAACTGTATATCACGTCCAACTGAAACACTTTCGTGTCAAGTTTCACGCTGATTGGACAAAACCCCAAGGAGGAATTTGAAAAAGTAGGTTTTCCAGTTTTTGCGATTTTTCTCCGACAAAAGTTTAGGCGGAAATGGGCGTGGCCTCAGTGCTATTCAAGGAATCTGTGGATATGAAGGTTTTAAATTTGCAACAAACGGTGTGGGAGTTATTAAACGCGTTGACCTTTGTTATAGCGCCACCTGCTGGCGGACATATGTGAATTTTTGCGTCCAAGGTCCCCTGGGGGTTTTGGACCCAACCACCAAAGGGCACCACCCTACCTTGTACGGTTTAGCCTGCAGCACCACTTTTACCAACGGAACTATAAAAGGTAACTATAATAATAATCGGAACGATTACAATAGGGTTCCTAGCACCGCTGGTCCTAGGAACCGCGTATGCTTACATACGCGGTTCCCTGGCCCCGCGGGCTTGGCCCCTTAATAATAACAACTACAACATTTCAAAAATTTTTCAGAAATTTCAGGCGGCCCATTTGAACTCCAGGCAACCCCACATTGGGTCCCAATCCCATGGTTAAGAAACCCTGATTTAGAGGCTCCTGAATAGATTTATTTCTAGTTTTAAATAATGCTAATTTTAATTATCTCAGCAAAATTTAAATTTTCTAAGTAACTGCAAAGTAAGTTGTTTTTTTTTTTAATTTTAATTTTTAATTTTAATTTTAAATTTTAATTTTAATTTTAATTTTTAATTTTAATTTTAAATTTTAATTTTTAATTTTAATTTTTAATTTTAATTTTAATTTTTAATTTTAATTTTAATTTTAAATTTTAATTTTAATTTTAATTTTTAATTTTAATTTTAATTTTAATTTTTAATTTTTAATTTTTAATTTTTAATTTTAATTTTAATTTTTAATTTTTAATTTTAATTTTTAATTTTAATTTTTAATTTTTAATTTTTAATTTTTAATTTTTAATTTTAATTTTTAATTTTTAATTTTTAATTTTAATTTTTAATTTTAATTTTTAATTTAAATTTAATTTTAATACCTATTACCTACGGTAGCAGACTAGGGCCAATTTTGATGGAGAAAATCATTTTGGGCAAGTCAAGAATAAAGTCAAAATGTCGAGATTAAAGTTGAAATTTAGAAAAAAAAGTAAAAAAAAATTAGATTAAAGTAAAAATGTAAAAAATCTACTCAAATAAAAATATTGTGAGCTAATGTTTCAAAGCATAGGGGGATCTCAAAGTACGAGAGCGAGCGCTGCTGGCGTGAGTCTTGTAGGGGGGTCTGGGTGCATTTCCCCTCCCCAGAAAATTGTGAAATTTTTTAACCCTTTCACAGCCAAATTTACAAAGTGGAGGATGAAGCACACAGTAGAGCTTCACCATGGATCCATTACTGCTGCAAAACAGCAACTCAGCTCAACTCAACTTTATTTATATATTACAGCAAAGTTTATATGTTACAACAAAGTTTGTATATTACAACAAAGTTTATATATTACAACAAAGTTTATATATTACAACAAAGTTTATATATTACAACAAAGTCATCTTGAGCTTAACAAAATATAAAGTTCATAGTATGAAAAAGAACCCAACAAGATCCACATGAACAAGCATTTAGCGATAGTGGGAAGTTTCCATTAAAGTCAATGTGTCAATTTCCACCGAATGCAAATCTGCTCCAGCACAGCACTGTAACTGCTGAGTGATGCTGCTGCTCTCCTCAGCAAATACGCAGCACTTCTATTTCTGTTGGATGCTGGAGCTGTGCTGCACAAGTTAACAAAAATAAGCCCGTGCGGGACAGGAAGTAATGCACAGACACAGAATAAAATATCCAGATTATTTTCAAAATAAAATACTCAGAGGAAAACACCAACCTTCCAGAAACCAAGTACACATTCTGACCTTTCCGTTGATACCATGGTTGACCTGATCCGAGCACTTTTAAAATTGTATTTCACATATAAATATTGCATTTATCCATGGTTGAATCACAAATATGTATCACGTGATTACACGTCAATTAGTGAGATCTCCTGAGTCATTGCTGCAACAGATGAGCAGCAATTGCTAGACAACAGATGGCGCCGCAGTCCCGGAGCAGAGCAGTTACGGCGCAGTCACGGATCTAGTGGAAATCCAGGGTCAGGGTTCTCAGCAGCAATGTTGAGCATAGGGGCCCCTGACATTGTCATTTTTGTCCTTTACAAAGTAATGGCGCCCCCTACGTTCAGTTTTCAGCAGCGTAGGAGGATTTTCTGTTTTTTCCTTCTTTTTTTTTATATATATATATATATATGTTTATTTGATAGGGACAGAACAAGAAGCATTGCTATAAGTAACCGATGCCATATTCATAGGCCATATAGCTAACAGCTAATTTGCAGACCTGGTCCCTAAGACATAAAAATACATCACATTTACATAAATCATTACAAATAATACAAATTACAAAAAGCAATAAAATATTGTACACGTCTGTTGTGTCTACAAGTTTGATTCAGTTTGAGCCATTGTTTAACTTTACTTTTAAACTCATGCAGGTCTGTTAAAGTTTTCAGATCAGCAGGTAAAGTGTTCCAGATCTGTGGCCCTTGTACTGTGAACGCTGTCTGTCCAAAAGCTGTTTTGCATGTGGCTGGTCTGCAGTCTCCACTGACAGCGCCCCTAGTGACGATCCCGTGAGCTGCACATTTTTCAATCATCCCTGCAGCGATACCGGGAGCGAGGTTGTTGACACATTAAAAAACAAATTTCACAAAAGAGTACTTCTTAAAATTTTCAAAACATAAAAGATTATGCTTCTCTTGAATTTTGCAATAGTGCCACATCATGGGCTTTTTATCAAGCACTTTTAAAGCTTGTTTGTACAGGGAGATCACACCTTTCTGAGTGGACTGATTAGCTTGGCCCCACACACTGATACAATATGAAAAGTGAGACAAGATCATTGCGTGAAAGTACAACTTGGCTGCACTGATTGACAAGCAAGATCTTATTAGACGAAAACAATTCAAATGAATCCTAATAGTCTTAGTTATTTTCTTTACATGAGCTCCAAATTTAAGATGGGAGTCCACCACAACTCCAAGATATTTGAATTCATCTACTCTTTCAATATTTGTATTATTTATTTGTATCTGAAAGCTGTCCATAGACTTTTGCCTCATTGAAAAACACAGACACTGTTTTAGAACAATTTAAAGACAGACAATTATCCTCCAGCCACTGAGACCCTGATCATTTGTCTGTTTAGCAGCTCTGC
Organism: Gouania willdenowi; assembly: GCF_900634775.1. Taxonomy (NCBI): domain Eukaryota; kingdom Metazoa; phylum Chordata; class Actinopteri; order Blenniiformes; family Gobiesocidae; genus Gouania; species Gouania willdenowi. The sequence goes on along the minus strand of NC_041056.1, from coordinate 43,530,477 downwards.
AGCTTTCTGTGGCGTCTTTGCTGAGACATAGATGACAGTGTCGTCAGCGTACAGTTGGCACTCAGCCTCAGTGCAAATGGCTGGAAGGTCATTAATATAAAGACAAAATAAGATGGGACCCAGGATAGAACCTTGTGGTATCCCCATTTTGTATTCCTGAGGTGCAGATATAGTGCCACTGATTTTCACACTCTGTGTCCTGGAATCCAAATATGATGTAAACCAGCTCAGAGTTTATTCTGAAAAATTAAACTGCTTTAATTTATGCATGAGGATAAGGTGGTTGACAGTGTCAAAGGCCTTACGAAGGTCTAAGAACACTGCTCCAACCACATTCCCTGTGTCCAGGTCTTTTTTTAATGGTGTCTATTAAATAACCAGTAGCTATTTCTGTTGAATATTTTGGCCTAAAGCCGAACTGCTTTGGATGAAGAATATTATTATATTCAAGATAATTGTTTAATTGATTTGCAACTGTTTTTTCTAGTACTGTTACGTGCAAGTGAACTTGACACTGTTGTGACCTCCTCTGTTTTTTTAGCAGGCTAATCATCTGGCTGCAGCTGTGCTCACCTGGCCTCGTCAGAGCCCTGCAGTACATAAGGGCTCGATCAGCACACTGAAAGGAGGTCTTCAGGACAGTCTTCAGAGGAAGTTTTGATGAGCAGTCGGGACAGAGCTGTTTTGCATGGTGGCCGTACCTTTTGTTTGGTTCTCAGTGTGGTGGTAAGGTGTAGGGTTAGGTAAGACGAGGTACCTCTTACATTTTACACACCTAGGAATTTTGTGTCTAGAAACACTAGGTAAGTGGTTGGTGCCACCCCATGTATGTTTTGGCCTCTTCTTTAGTTAGTTAGTCAGGATTTTAGTTTGTTCCTTTTCATATTAGAGTGCAAGAGTTTGCTTGGGCCTGGTTTGTTTTGTTGTTTTCAATTCTTTGGCACTAACCTCCCAGTCCTCACCTTCCCCACCTGGGAACTGTTCGTCCTGTTGTAACGACAAATAAAACTCTGTTAAACACTGAACTGTCTTTGCTGCTGTTTGACCGTCTGTTGCTGTCCGGGTGCCCTTTTTGAGCCCTCGGGTTGTAACAAGTACTTCGGAGAAAATTGGAAGAATTGAAATCGGTCTGTAATTACAGGCTTGATCAGGATCTCCTGTTTTAAAATTGGGCTGATAAGACCTTGTTTTAATTTCTGTGGAAATTTCTCACTAGTGGTTGACAGGTTTACCAGATGGGTCAGGGGGCCAGATAAAGAATCTTTGTGCTTTCTGACAAAGTCGGAGTCTAATCCGAATACATCTTTGGCTTTAGATGGTTTAAGATGACTGATTATTTGTTTAATACTAGCCTCATTTGTTTGTGCAATAGAGAATGTAATTTCCAATGGGTTTGTTGGTTTTTCATTGAGCTCTATTAGTTTAAAAGATGCTGCTATTTGTTCCACTGATGTCACAAAATAGGTATTGAGCAAAGATGCCATTTGCATATGGTCAGTAATCAGTTTGCCATCGATATTTAGTTGTTTTATGGCTCTGGCGTCTTGTTTGGAATCATTTTTAGTCAGTCTATGAATATGTTTCCAAAGACAAGCACTGTTTCCTTTGGATTCATCCATCAAGTGCACAAAGTATGCAGTTTTAGCTTTTCTCATCTCACTTACCTTTTACATAATAATTGTTGCACAATTGGACACAAAGGGACTTCCAGGCATGCACGGGTTGTTTTAACTCACTTTTTAATCTGAATAACCCAGAAACACATACATCACCCTCACCATCTATTTATTACAGGTGACCTGCTGGAACGCACCAGTCTTTACCTGAACAGGGCTCTACGCTAACCAGTGGTGGCACTGGTGCACTTAACGTTCTCTGTTGGTCGCACCCTTTTTTTTTTTAAGTCATATATGCTGATGAATAGTTGACTTAGTGTCAACATTTTGTTTTCAAGCAGTGGCTGAAATAACAGGTTATTTATTTTATATCATTTTAAAAGATGTAACAAATGTTTTAAATAACATTAAATCATAACATGTTACATGTTTTTATGTTTATTTTACATAAATGCTGTACATGAATTAAGTTAACAGTAACATAACCATCTTATCATCTGCATTGTTTCACCCCATGAATTAAATTCAGAGGGTCCAGCTCTGATAGTGGGGTCTCCTAACCCTCTTCCCCTGGTCAGGGGTCTGTAACCTTTACTCTACAAGGAACCATTTAACCTCATCTCACCTGGATTAAAGTCCTCCTGGAGCCATAAAGACCTTCTCTATGAAGACAATACAGTGGATTACATTATATACAGTTATAATTATATAGAATAATGTTTGATTTCATTTATATTGATCATGTAAATAGAAACTTAAAAACAGTTTAAAATAAAATAAATTACCATCAATAAATAAAACTGTATCTTTATCATCAAATTCTTACACATCTCAGTTTACATGAACACAATGTTTATAAAGAAGATTTTTTTAGTTAATGTATTTGAAAGGCTACAAAAGTAACATGAATATAATAACACATGATCATGTGATCAACACATGCTAATTACTCATTTCTTGCCACACATAAAACATACATATTTAACCTGTACATTGGTGGTTAAATGAATCTGTTCCCACACAATTAAAATCTGTATTTTCTTCCAGAAATAGTGTTTTTGTTGGTTTAGTTTCTTACCAGGGATTTAAAACTGAAGGTTAGTCACAGGTGGAGGAAAGTTGATGGCAGTGTTAGGCGGTAACGCGTTACCGCCCCAACATCACTTTGTTTACAGTGGCGCTACATGGTTTTGCGGGATGCCGTGCCAAACACGGTAAAACAGTAGAAGAAGAAGCATTGTCAGCGTGTTTCTGTTTACATCACGTGCGCCAATCATGGCGAGTCAATGCGAGAGCAGGACGAGCTTCTCAGAGTGGAAATACACGCATTATTTTTGTCTCCAAAAGATGCATCAGTGAAGCTAAGCTAACGCTGTGGCTGGATTTTAATGGACTGTGACTGTTATCCAGGAACAGATCAGCCAAACTATTGCACGTTATGTTGTTGTAAATAAGAAGCCTGTCGCTGCTGCTGAGTCACTGCTAACAGCAGCTCATTAGCATGATATGTTTAGCATTGTGTAGCTGAGAAAAATGCTGTGAATTAGCTTTTCCACATTTATTTTTATAAGCATTTTCAACAGCAGAATGTGTACCTGGAATATGCACAGCTTACTTTACATTACTGTGTTAAGGCTGAAAAATTACTGTTTTAATTTTGGAACAGCTGTTTTATGCTTTATATGAACATCATTTATGGTTGTTTTATAGCAGTTGATCAACAGTGGATTATTATATTATTACAGCACTAATATGAAGCTGTATGGACACAAATGACCCAAAATAAATAATACATTCTTTAATTCTAAGTAACTTAAAAGTTACTTTTTCCAGTAACGCATTATTTTTGGTGTAAGTAATCAAAATAGTAACTGAGTTACTTTGTTAATGAAGTAACTAGTAATTGTAACTAGCTTTGTCACATGGAGTGAGCAGAACCATCTACAGCTCAATGTGACAAAGACCAAGGAGCTGATTGTGGACCTGAGGAGAACCAAAAGGCCAGTCAGCCCTGTCTCAATCCAGGAGGTCAGTGTGGATATTGTGGAGGAGAACAAATACCTGGGAGTGGTGATAGACAATAAACTGGACTGGGGGAGGAACACTGACTCCCTCTACAGGAAAGGCCAAAGCCTCCTCTACTGTATTTACTGAGACGCTGAGGTCCTTCAACATCTGCAGGAAAATTTGCTGGGGGAGCAGACTGAGGGTCACAGACACCATCAGACTCAACAGACTCATCCGCAGGGCCAGTGACATTGTGGGGCTTAAACTGGACTCTCTGACAGTGGTGACAGAGAGGAGGAGCCTGTCCAAGGTGAAATCCATCCTGGTCAATGTGTCCCAGCCACTCCATGATGTGCTGGTCAATTACAGAAGCACCTTCAGCACCAGGCTGATCCAACCATGGTGCTCTACAGAACGCCACAGGAAATCATTCCTGCCTGTGGAGATCAAACTGTATAATTTATCTTTGTAACTTCACAGCTTGATTGTTGTATATATCTAAATCACATTTGTATATTTGTATTATTTTGTAAATATCTGAATCATATTGGTATATATTTGTATATTATTATTATTATTATTATTATTATTATTATTATTATTAATGGTGCTCCGATCGATCGGCCACCGATCATTATCGACCGATCTCCGTGGAAAAGTATGTGATCGGCGTTCGCCGATCAATGCCTTACATTGCCGATCACAAAAACTGATCACCTGTCCTGTAGCTCATACTTTGCAGCCGGCAGAGGCTCTGTGTGCAGAGTAGTGTCCCCTCCCCCTTTCCTGCACACTGCGCAGGTGCGCGGCGGTAAACCACAACAACAAACATGTCTGCCGTGTGGAGCTTTTATAAGATCAGTGAGAGTGATGTAAAGTTTGCATCCTGCAACACATGCAACGAAAAAATACCTCGCAGGGGAAGCACGTTAAAAGTCTTCAACACAACAAACTTGATCCGACATTTGAAGAACAAACACTTGACGGAGTACGGTGAGTTTTCGGGGCTCACGGCAGACAAAGAAACAAAGACTGCAACAGTCATAAGGCAGTTAACGCACCCCACGCTTGGCAACACTCGTCTGTATGAGCGTCAGAAGGCTCAGCAAATAACCAGGAAAATAATTGAATTCATCGGACTAGATGACCAGCCTTTCTCAGTGGTGGAGGACACCGGGTTCCGCCAACTACTCTCTCACTTGGAGCCCCGCTACATGCTACCGGGACGTAAATGTTTCACAGACGTAGCCCTGCCAGAGCGTGGATGAGCACAGGAATAGACTCATGACCCAAAAAGCAGAGATGCTCCTCTTTATTAAAAATAATCTTCCCACAATGCTTCTCAACAAATCATAGACATTTGGCATGTGGAAATGCTGTTTAAGATATTTTTTTTTCTTCAAAGCAAACACACTTTACGTTCAGTTGTTCTATTTTTCTGTTTCAAGGTCTTTAAACCATATTTATGTTATTTAAGTGACAAATGGGCTATTTTTTTTTATTTATTTTATGTTTTTACATACAAAGCAACAGACCCCTTATATTTATTTTATAAATCATAAGAAAAGTAAGTACTAAATAGTTTTTGTTTTTGTTTTGTTTTTTTGACAAGGCACAACAGAGTTTGCCAAGCCATGTTCTCAGGCATTTTGATTTAGCAACTAATGATAGTTTATTTGAATTTGAATGTATCCTTTGTTACTTGACATGTTGTGAGATATACTTTTATTTATTTGATTTTCTGCACTATTCAGCCTGTTGAGAGCTTTAATGTTTTCAATCTGTTAAAGATTGTGTTACTGATAGCAGGTCATTTTAACTAGTTTTTTTTCAGTTGCTGCATTGTCCCTGCAAGGCTTTAGTATTTTTTCTTTTGAAAAAGTAAAAACATGCTTTTCTCTAAATCAAAGTGATTTTATGGTTCTTTTTTCCAAACCGTCTAGCCGGTAGCACTCATCATACTACAATGCAAAATTTACAGCCAATCCATGTGATCGGTATCGGTGATCGTCAGCGATCGGCTCTTTGGCTGATCGCTATCGGTGATCGGCAGCATAAAACCTGATCGGAGCATCCCTAATTATTATTATTACTATTACTATTATTATCTATCCAACTTTTTTCTACTACTGTTATGTGTGTGTTTCTGATCCCTATTTTTAACAGTCTTTACTTAATTATACACTTATTTATTGTTTATTCTTCTTTGTCTTTGTTAATGTTTTATTCTTTATTTGTGATGTGTTCTGTGGCTGTAACAAAAGCAATTTCCCCCTGGGATCAATAAAGGAATTGTGATTCTGATTCTGATTCTGATCACTGGTTGATGGTCTGTAGATGTTGCAGGAGGTGAAGTAGGAATGTGCTGAGTCATTGTACAACGTGATTTATTTTAGGTTAACAAATTGTTATATTATGATTTTACTTGTCATTAATCATTAATAATCTCTGTAAAAAAATAAATAAATATTTATTTCATAGTTTTTTATAAAGCTATAGGGAGCCATTGTATAAGAGTCAAAGGGCCACATTAGGCTCAGGAGCCACAGGTTGCAGACCCCTGCTCTGGGAGAACCACAGCTGAACATCTGGCCTGTCATCATAGTCCATCAGTTCTGGTCCCTCCATGATGGTTCTGATGAGGTCATCCTCTGTGGTGTGGAATCATGTATGTGCTGGACGTGTACGTTCTTCCTCGCGCCCCCAGGTCCAATAAATGCGGCCGTGAACGCAGAACGGACCGTGTCTGTCCCCAGTGTTTGCAGCAATGTGTGTTTGGAGACATGGCAGCGTGTGTAGCGTCCATGTCAGACCCTGATTCACAGGAGGACGACTCAACAGGACGAGGAAATTTCCTCCTTTTGGATTTTCACTCGCACTCGCACAGATGCAAACACATTACATTTTTACTCACGCACACTGCAAAAATAGTCGCATATGCGACAAATTTGGTCACAGTCTCAAGCCCTGCTGAGGACCACTTAGCTGTCCCTGATGCTGCCTGTGTACATCCTCCTCTTGGGAACTGTAACCACCGTCCATTATAAACAGTGTTTCAACCACACATAGCGTTTAACGACACATGAAGCTGCTCGTCATGGTTATAACTCACAACGGATCATTCTACATGTACTCGCATGGATGTGAATACCATCTGGTTGAAACGTGTTCAGGCTTAAAGAGACATCGGCTTCATTCTGGTGGTGTCAGCATCCTTTGTACACGCGTGTGTGTTGGCGCACAGAGGACGCTGTGTGTGTTTGTTCCAATATTACTGCAGCAGGTATCACATAATACAGTACCTTATTTAAATTTGAAAAGCGTGTCTTGGAATCAGTCTAATCAGTATCTACTAGTACAGTACCCGTCGGAAGTACAGTATGTATTCATATAGTGGGAGGAGCTTAAGGAGAGCAGTTAATTATGGCCAAATGAGTATGTGTTTGAAGGTTGGATGTACAAAGAGGTGTACATACTCTGTACTCTGTAGTGTTATAAAGGGGTTTATTTGTGAGAGCAAAATTTTCATATTCTTTTCATTTGGTGTGTATTTCTGTAATATATGTTTTTGTGAGTCATTTTGAGTGTTTTTGGAGCCTTTTTGTGCATTTCTGTTGTCGTTTTGAGTACTTTTTTATAAATATTGTTTAGTTTTTTGTTTTATTTTCACTCATTTAGTATATTTTTATTATAAATACTGTGTGCGTGTGACTCTCTACCTGATTACCGTGTGGGACTCTCTCCATATCCTCCGTGGGTCTCTCACACACACGCATGCGCATCAGCCTGTGCACATGCACATACTCCGTCACAGGTTGTTGAAATGCGTGTGTAGAGAAAAACAAACAGACCCGTGGGAACTATTTGAAACTTCCAGGAACTCTTCTGTTGTCAAACTCTCTCTCTCTCTCTAAACGGCTCTGTGTGCGTTCAGCATGTACATCCAAGGTGCACATTTGGTTAAATTGCATTTTTTTCGCCTTAAGCTTTCAATACAGAAACCATAACTTCCAGGTCCCATCCATCTGGTCTAACCAGGGAACGGTCAAACAAACATGAAAATAAACATTTTGAAACGTAATCACCAAATAAGGAACAGTCAATCAAACTTGAAACATGAAACTATCTTCTTCTCTCTCTCACTCGTTTGCCTGTACGCAGGTCTGATGCTACTCCAGGTCTGATGCTACTCCAGGTCTGATGCTACTCCAGGTCTGATGCTACTCCAGGTCTTCAGTGAGGGTTTTGGCTCTGGCCACACACGTGACTCTAGCTCGCCACTGTGATTGGCTCTGGCACGCACCGGAGCAGAGCAGTGAAATAGATATAGATTGTGCTCTGGCGCTGAATAGTTAAAAGCTGAATAGGTTTCACTTCTGGGTGAACATATATATATATATATATATATACCAAGTATGAGTAACTCTCTAACTACATTCATCATCACCTTCACCAATTCAACAAATAACTTTTAGCTTTTAAGTAAAGTTAAAAAAAAAACTATAGCTTTACCTCACTACATTTACACCACGCAATCCCCCTATGCTCGGAAAAATTCCTGGTGAGAACCCTGAGCTTTAACCTAACTCCCTTTGTGTCCAAGTGTGCAACAATTATTACCACAGTAAACATTGAAAAATGAAAAAACAGAAAATCCCCCCTACGCTGGTTGGAACACAGCATGGGGCGACAGCACAGCGTAGGGGTCTCTACGCTCAACAGCACAGGCAAACCCTGACACCTCGTTATTGGTGTATCACTAATATAATGTAAACTCCAACCTGTTTGGTCTGTACCTCGGGGGCCATGGTGCGTTTGGGGTCCCTGATGATGTCCACTGTCGTTTTCTTTAACGCGTGAGGCATCAGTTTTTCCACAGTTGGTGTCATCTCATTCATTGTGATCAATGATACTATAAATAAGAGAGGAGGATGTTAGAGGTGCAAATAGTGTCAAACAGATGAGCCAAAACAAATACACAAATACTACAGAGACAGAGAGAAAAGAGCAACTAGCACGTATAAAATATCAATTATAGCTGCTAAAACAGAGTAGGAAGATGAAACAAAGGTGGCATTCAACTCACAACTTCTGTCCCTATAGAGCATGTGTCAAACTCAAGGCTCAAGGGGCCAAATCCGGCCCACGGGAAAGTAAAAATGATGATCATGTGTAAATGACCAAATAATGTAGTTGTGGATATATCAGTAGGGTTACAAAGGCCAGAAAATATTAGACAAATTTGCACGGGAACTTAAGCTCAGGAATTTTGGCAATATTAAAAAAAACTGAAACTTTTCATGGGAATTATTTACTGAAATTAAGCAGAGGAGTAATTTTAAATGACTGCATCATGTCCATCTAGCAGTGGATCTTGGTTCCTACCCTCATCTATAGTCATGAGCTTTGGGTCATGACCCAAAGAACAAGATCATCAGGTACAAGCGGCTGAAATGAGTTTCCTCTGTAGGGTGGATAGGCTCTCCCTTAGAGATAGGGTGAGAAGCTCAGTCATCAGAAGAGCCAGATGAGGTGGCTCGGGCACCTGATTAGGACGCCTCCCTGGTGACGCATTCAGGGTACGTCCCTCTTGAAGGAGACCCAGAGAGATACCCAAGGCACGCTGGAGGAACTATGTCTCTGAGCTGGTCTGGGAATGCCTCAGGTTCCCAGGAAGAGCTGGAAGAAGTGGATCAGGAGAGGAAAGTCTGGGCCTCCCTGCTCAGGATGGTTCCCCCACAACGTAACCACAGATAAGTGGGAGAAGATGGGTGGTTGGATGGATTAATGGATGGATGGTAACTTGTGCTGCTTTTTGTCTCTAAAATATCAGAAAAAGAAACTAAAAGAGTAACTAAACCCCAAACCCACTGTCTTCTGCTGAATACATGTGTATTTGGTATTAAGTAGTGCTGTTTATTAATTCTAGTCCCACTCTTCACATTTTTTAATTTTTTTAATTAATTCATTTATTTGATTGGGACAGTGCATGTTAATGGACATACATGAATGTAAACACGCCAGTTTGTAGCCAGTGGCTAATTTCCATCTGTTGTCCCTAATGGGGGCGTGGTCACATGGGGCTGGGTTACAAGGGGCTATGTATAAAATAAGACCGTAAACCATACACAAATACCAAAAGTTCATAATGGCACACACGAGGTTAATTCATTTCATACATCTAAAACACCCACATTCACAAACCAGACACTACTCACTATTATAGTCTACTCACTAGTGCACACACCCCACTAGTGCACACACCCCACTAGTGCACACACCCCACTAGTGAACTCAACCCAGTGTTGCTATGAGTGAGAACAGGTTTGCTTTGACCATAACCAGTTTTTCATTTCAGATTTAAAAGAGCTGAATGTTGGGCATTCTCTCAGTGTCATCGGTAGACTATTCTACATGTTTGGACAGATAGTACAGTTTGGCCAAAGGTAGAACGTCTGTGAAGTATCACCAGTCTCCTCTGGTGACCTTTCAGAATGTTCTTTACGTTTAATAAACTCCTTTAAAGGCGGGGGAGCGAGGGAATGCAGGCCCTTGTAAATTAGACATTCTTTTTTAAGTTTAATCATGTTGTTAATATCTAGCAGTCTGTGTTTTTTCAGAACATGACAGTAATGGTGGGATAAAGGTTTTTTATGAAGTGTTTTTAGAGCTCATTTGTAGAGGTTTTCTATGGTTTTAAGTGTTGTGGGACACACAAGTGACCAGCTAGCTAGGTAGTAATCAATATGAGAAATTATCATAGAATAAAAATGTTTTTGAGGTTGTTCCGAATGTGACGTAAATTTCGATTATTATATTGACTAACGCGAGCAACTTTTTTTACGTGACTTTTGAATGTCAGTGTTAGATCAAGGATAACCCTTAGATACTAGATTCCTGGACAACATCCAGTTCTACACCCTTAACAAAAACATCTGATTAACTTTGCATGTATTTCTAAAAACGTTACTCTGAACAAACCATTTTTTAGTAAAAGTATTTTCATTTTGCGTATTTAGCTGTAAAATGTCAGTTAGCCCTCTATGGGTTGAACGCTGCTATTACAATTGAATGTTTCTATTGGCTGAGAGATGATTTTGATTCCCCTGCCTCATCAACTTCCACTGTTGGCCCCGCCCCTCCTATGGAAGCTGAGAGGAGGGAGGAGGGTTTCTTCCAATCACAGCCCTCAATGAGCATTGATTGACAGCCTCAATAAGGAAGTCTAATGCTGCGTGGGTTCCTGTGGTGATGTTAGTGACTCTGTGTTTCTATAAAGATCAGATTCTGCTCTAATCAGAAGGTTCATCAAGCTATGTGTGTGTTTACAGACACATTGCAGGGTCTCCCACAGAAAACTTGCTAAACCAGGTGGTACAGAAGCCCATTGGTGGCCCACCGTGTTTTTGTAAAAAAAAAAAATGTTAAAAGTTGAACGGAATTTTAAAATGATGGCTATCATGTGTTATTATAAGCCATTTATTAACAATACTTAAACATAGAGTCTTACAAAAAGGCACAATTTTGAAATATGGTTTTAACAAACACAAAAAACATACAATTTAATAATATAACGTAAAAAAAATAATATCAATTGTTTTCACTTAAGTTAAATTCTAGTGAATCTTACAACAAGCAAGTCTATTATTTTTATTATTCAATATATTTTTCTCTTATTTTGTGTTTTTGTTGTATTTACTGTGTTGTTTGGTATTATTTAAAATATTCTCTCTGTATTTTTGGTGTCATCATTTTTAACTACAAATATACGTTATAACAAAAACTATTTAATGCTTTCAATTGTTAATTTTCCTCTCTCTGTGTGTCTGAAGTACCCCCTGTAGTACACGTACCCCCATTTGAGAAACACTGATGTAAAGTAACAGCAACACGTCGCTTGCACATGCGCTGAACGACCACACGGTGGAGCAAGCTAGCTCATAACAAAATGTTAAATAAATACTTTTTTAAAGGACTTTAGGGTATAAAAACAACTTCGTTTCATCAGCTTAGTAATAGTTAATAGTATGCAGAGTAAAAGCCGAAAAGTATAGTTGAACTTGTAACTGTGACTGTAATGAAATCAATGCTAGCAACAAAGCTAGGCACTTAGCTTCGATGCTATATTCCAAATAAACCCATATAACAATGTATTTAAAACACTTTAAACAGAAAGCACAGCTTTAATGTACTCACAGAAATAGAAAGATGATCTTTGCTGAGGACGAAAGGCTCACGTAACGAATGACAGTTGATTAGTTAATTAGTAATAAATATTAATATAAACCGTCAGGCATTCAGCCAGTGCTGCGTTCATGGTCCCTCGGAAATTTTATACAAAGTCGCTCCGAGACACGTGTCATTAATTATTGACCTAAACTCTAAACCAGTGGTTCACGACCCTTTTTTGGACGTGACCCCATTTTATATCACACATTTCTGGGGAATGCTTTCTAGAATTAGTCTTTTGATCATGTTTTTTTATATTTTGTGTTACAAGTAGTTACATTTGTACACAAAGCTTTTTTAAAAATTATTATTATTTTATTTGAGAAAGTGAACCTTTAGAATACAGTTATTTGAGATAATGTGTGGTTTATAATTTCAAAAAGAGTAAAAATATATATATATATATATATATTTTTAACATTATTTTAATTAATAATCTTTTTTTATCAATTACTAGACATTTTAAATTTCACCCCACATTCCAATAATAATGTCTATAGTGTATATAGTATTTAATCATCTCCATCTTACGTGATCGTAAAATATCAATAATCTGTTTTTGAGTCACTTCTCCTGAACGTATTAAATCCATCACATTATCTATGTCACTATGAGCATCAGACACAATTATTAATATTTTACCAACATGTTTTGGCCTGTAATAATATCTATATTAATCATCTTCTACTATCATCTGTTTGTCATAGATGTCTCTGTCATTAATTACAAAGTGATTCTGATGATTCAGCCCCTCTTAAGTAGATTCATAATCCTTTAAAATTACTTTTATTTCTTCAATTGAACTGCTATAATAACTATTCTAAAATATTAAATGCACTACTTGTATATACTCTATGTTCATATTTATATTCAACCTTATGTATTATTATTATATTATTTCTGGTTTGTTTTGTTGTTTTTTGGGGTGTTTTTTTTTTTTTTTTAATTCCTCGTTGTATCGTCTAAAAATTCTACTTGGCAATAAAATTTGTTATGATTCTGATTCTACTCATTCTCATTATATCAGTTAGTTTGTGTTTATATAGTTTGTATTTTTGTTCAGTTTCTTTAGTTCTATGCAAAACAAATTGTTTTTTACAGGCATTTCAAATTCCCTTCTTCATCCATGGCTCATCTAAATATTAGAATATTGTGAAAAAGTTTAATTTTTTTTGTCACTCATTTCAGAAAGTCAAACCCATATATGATATAGACTCAAAACACAGTGAAATATTTCAAGCCTTTGTTTCTTGAAATGTCGATGATTATGATTGACAGATAATGAAAACCCAAAATTCAGTGTCTCAGAAAATTAGAATATTACATAATATCAATAAAAAAAACAGATATTTTAAACAAAAATGTAAAGCTTCTGAAAAGTGTTCATTTCTATTCACTCAATACTTGGTTGGACCTCCTTTAGCATGAATGCTGCATCAAAGGGGCGTGGCATGGAGGTGATCAACCTGTGGTACTGCTCAGGTCTAATGGAAGCCCAGGTAGCTTTGATAGCATCCTTCAGGTCATCTCTAGCACTTCTTTAGAAAGTATCTGCCTGTCTTTACTCTTCTGTCTCGAACGATATAAATGACTACAAAGATGGCGTCCGGGTTTTTCATATATATATATTAAGTCTTTCATATACATATATAAATACACTTTCATATATATATTAAGTCTTTCATCTAACTAAAAAGCAAGGGACGTCTGTGTGTGTGTGTGTGTGTGTGTGTGTGTGTGTGTGTGTGTGTGTGTGTGTGTGTGTGTGTGTGTGTGTGTGTGTGTGTGTGTGTGTGTGTGTGTGGAGCAAATATCTCCCAGACGCGGTGCAAGTTGGACCTGAAACTCGGTCGACGGGTTCCAAATACCCCGAGTGTGTGTATCATTATTTTGGAGTAATTTGGTCATTTCAAAATGTTTATTTTAATTTTATTTCACTTCTGGACGGCCCCGAAATGAAACCTATTCAACTTTTGACCTCAGGGTGTGAGGGGGCGCTAGCGCACCCTCTGTTGAGAGACGACTTCCGGCATCTATTTTGAAGGCGAAACAGATGAACTGTGAATCAACTGCTATTCATCCACGTTCCAAATACCCCGAGTGTGTGCATCTGTTTTTTTAGAGTAATTCGTTTTTGTGGGTCCACAACACGGCTCTACTTTGATTACTGTTTGTTCTGCACAAGGGTAAGTTTTCTTATATTATTCTATGTGCTAAGAAAGATGCTAGCAGCTACAATGTAAATACACATGCACGCACACACACACATGGCTGATGCGGAGCACACAGAGCCGTTTAGAGAGAGTTGCAAAACATTTATTTTTCGCGGGACTTCCGTGTCTCTCTTAGCAAGACGCGCGTGTGTGTGAAGATAACGCATGGAGGAGATGGATGTAGACACACACACACACACACACACACACACACACACACACACACACACAGTATTTATAATAAAAGTATACTGAATGAGTAAAATGAAACAAAAAACGAAACAATATTTATACAAAAAGTACACAAAATTACAACAGAAATGCATAAAAAGATACAAAAATGCTCCAAAAACACACAAAATTACTCAAAAAACATACATTTCAGAAAAATACATCAAACAAAAAAAAAATAAAAATTTGTATAAAAAAACAACAAACACATTTATCATGCACATGTCTCATAAAATTAAACCATTTGCAAAACGTTTATTTTTCTTGGTACTTCCGTGTCTCTTATCAAGACGCGTGTGTGAAGATAACGCACGGAGAAGATGGATGTAGACACACACACACACACACACACACACACACACATACTATTTATAATAAAAATATACTAAATGAGTAAAAAAAAACAAAAAACTAAACAATATTAACACAAACATGACTCCAGAATCACACTTCAATGGCAACAAAAAACAATAATTATGCATAAAATGTACAAAAAGACAACTGAAAGATAAAAAATACACAACGATGACTTCAAAAACATACATTACAGAAAAATACAACAAAAATATGAAAATAGCTCAAAATACACAAAACTAAATATTTATACAAAAAATGCACAAAACTAAATATTTACACAAAAAATACACAAATTGACTCCTGAATCACACTACAATGGCAACAAAAACATTAATTATACAAAAAATGCACAAAAACACAACAGAAAGACACAAAAATACACATGACTCCAAAAAAACATACATTACAGAAAAATACACCAAACAAAAAAATATAAAAATGAGTTAAAAAACAAACAACAAACACATTTATCATGCACATCAATCAATCAATCTTTTATTTGTATAGCACCAAATCATAACCAATGGTATCTCAAGACACTTTACAGTAGAGCAGTCTTAAGGACGGACTCTTCATTTTATGGATACACACATATGCATATATACGTATATGCACATACATATGTATCCCACACCCAACATGAATTCATCATGGCGGCAAGGAAAACCTTCTGTTAAGCAGCAGGAACCTTGTGTGGATCCCATTCCTATGATGAACAGCCATCCACGTTATGCTGTGTTGGGTGTGTGCAGAGGAAAGGGTGGAGACAGAGTTGTTGAGACTCTGTAACTCCACACTGAGGATCCCACGGACCTGCAAGACAAAAGCCAGAAGGAGTACAGGAGCAAACACACAAGGGAAGAAGCAGACATAGAGGGAGTGTTAGAGAGAGGAATGGGACCCTCTCCGGTCCCTCTCTAACCTAAATGACCTCTCTCTTAACGCCCTCTCCAACCTCTCTCCAACCGAGCATGCCAGACCCCCCCCCCCCCGGCAGTCTATGCCTATTGCATCTTAACTATGAGCTATGAGCTGGTTCCTAACCAAAGGCTTTACCAAAGAGGAATGTTTTGAGCCTAACCTTAAAGGTAGAGAGGGTGTCTGCCCCCCGAACCGTGGTTGGTAGATGGTTCCAGAGAAGTGGGGCCTGATAACTGAAAGCTCTTCCTCCTATACTACTTTTAGAGACAAATGGAACAACGAGTAGTCCAGCATTTTGAGAGCGTAGTGTTCTGGGGGGACTGTATGGCACTACAAGCTCCTTGAGATAGACTGGTGCCTGTCCATTTAGGGCTTTATAAGTGAGAAGAAGAATCTTGAATTCTATTCTATATTTTATGGGAAGCCAATGCAGAGAGGCTAATACAGGAGTAATGTGATCTCTTCTCCTAGTTTTAGTCAGTACACGTGCTGCAGCATTTTGAACCAGCTGAAGTGTCTTAAGCGACTTGCTCTGGCAGCCTGCTAAAAGAGAGTTACAATAATCCAGTCTAGAGGTAACAAAAGCATGGACTAGCTTTTCGGCGTCGCCCTGAGACAGGATAGATCTGATTTTAGCAATGTTACGGAGATGAAAGAAGGCAGTTCTTGAAGTTTGTTTTATGTGAGAGTTGAAGGATAAGTCCTGATCAAATAGAACCCCAAGGTTTCTAACAGTTGTGCTTCGTGCCAGAGTAATGCCATCTAGGGCAGTTAGGCTAGCATAGGTTTCTCTAAAATACCCTCAAACTTCTTTAAAACTGTTGTAAAGTCAATTGTCACTGATTAGTGTCAGATAATTAACTGATCATTCCAATCAGGTACCGTACCAAAATCCCTGAAAGTAGCTGCTGTTAAATCTCTGTTAAAAAAGAGAACACTGGATGCCTCTATACTGGCTAACTATAGACCAATCAGAACCTTCCATTCATCGCCAAGATCATTGAGAAGGTGGTCTTCAACCAACTGAGTCAATTCTTAACATTCAACAAAATATTTGATAAATTTCAGTCAGGTTTTGGTTCTCATCACAGCACAGAAACTGATCTGATCAAAGTGATCAATGACATAAGGTTGAACACTGATTCAGGAAAAGTATCTGTTCTCATTCTATTGGATCTAAGTCTGCATTTGACACTGTAGATCATACAATTTTGTTGCACAGATTGTAAACATGGGTTGGACTAAATGTTAAAGTAATGGTTTAAGTTCTACTTGGAGGATCAAAGTTATTTTGTAAACATTGTAAACTTTGAATCTGACAGATTACCAATGTCCTGTGGGGTTCCTCAGGGATCTGTTCTCGGACCTCTTCTGTTTAGCCTTTATATGCTTCCTTTAGGACACATTTTACACAACTGTAAGGTTGATTATCAGAGCTACGCAGATGACACATGTCACGGCAAATTTGCGGTTGACCTCATTTGGAGACATGATTTATTGCTCTGGTTGGGTGATGGAGTCCAGGCGAGGCATTGATGATTTTATAAAAAAAGGTTTATTATAAAACTAAGTAAAAAAGAGTACAAAGATGGACAAAAATTGGTGACCGCCCGGGCGGACGTCCGATGACAGAGTGAAACACAGTTCTAACTCAACACTTAAATTCCCCCTCCGTCCCCCTCCCTCCTCCCCCCAGGAGATAAAGAGTACAGGGTGGAGGTGATAGGAGAGAGTGAAAAGAGACAATTTCTTCTTTGGGTCAAAACAACCAGTTCTGGTATCTGCTGGTTGTCATGGGAGTGGAGGT
The DNA here is from genome assembly GCF_900634775.1 of Gouania willdenowi. Taxonomy (NCBI): domain Eukaryota; kingdom Metazoa; phylum Chordata; class Actinopteri; order Blenniiformes; family Gobiesocidae; genus Gouania; species Gouania willdenowi. The sequence continues at coordinate 43,513,096 of NC_041056.1, read as the reverse complement.
GTGTGCGTTTATGTGTTTGTGTGTGTGAATGGATGTGTATGGGGTGTGTATGTGTGACTATGTGAGTGTGTGTAGGCATGTGAGTGCGTACACAGAGGGTGCCTGTGCGTCTCGACCTTGTGAGATTACAGTATTGTTTTGGGAAGACATCATGTGCTTTTGAAGAGATGGCCTGACCTAGAGCTAGAAGCAAAGTAGAAGACATGAAAATAACGCAATGGAAAATTACAACCCAAGGCATAAGGATTAAAATATATGAGTAAATATATTATTAAGCATAACTAATAATTTTGCCATAACACACACAACTATATCTATCACTGAACCCAGATGACTATGGTCCCATTGAGGTGTTGTGTGACTGCTTAGAAAAAGTAAACTGCTGGATGAGTGAAAACTTCCTTCAACTAAACCATGACAAGATGGAGGTGATTGTCTTTGGTAACAATGAAAAGAGGACTGCTGTCAGCAAGTATCTGAGTCTGGATCTTTAGAAGATAAAGACCAAGTCAAAAACCTTGGTGTTCTGATTGACTCAGATCTGACATTCAGCATCAGATCAAATCTATCACAAAAACATCTTCTACCACCTAAAGAACATCTCCAGAGTGAAAGGTTTAATGACTCAGAAAGATCAGGAGAAACTGGTCCATGCTTTTATCTCCAGCAGACTGGACTATTGTAATGGTCTTCATCAAACATCTACAGCTGGTTCAGAACGCTGCAGCTCAGGTCTGAACCAGAACAAAGAGATCAGAACACATTAGTCCAGTTTTAAAGTCTTTACACTGGCTCCCAGTCAGCCTCAGAGGAGACTGTAAAGTTCTGCTGCTGGTTATAAATGTGTGAATGGGTTTGGTCCAGAATACATCAGTGAGATGTTAGTCAGGTATGAACCCAGCAGGTCTCTGAGATCTATGGACACAGGTCAGATAGTGGAGCCCAGAGCTCACAGTAACCATGGTGATGCTGTGTTTAGTTGTTATGCTGCAAAGAAGTGGAACAAACTGCAGCAGAGCTGAAGTCAGCATCACATGTGAACATTTTTAAATCAAAGTTAAAGGAACTTTTTTTCTCTTCTGCGTATGATTGAGAGATTTTTAGTCATGTTGTTGATGTCATGATGATTTTACTGATGATTTTAATTGATTTTACTGATGATTTTAATTGATTTTACTGATGATTTTAATTGATTTTACTGATGATTTTAAATGTTCTTATTGATTTTAAACAATTGAATGTTTTATCATGTAAAGCACATTGAGTTGCCTTGTGTATGAAATGCGCTATACAAATAAATTTGCCTTGCCTTGCCTAAGGTGTCGCGGGCCCAGTACAATGACCTCAGTCTTGTCTGAGTTGAGAAGAAGAAAATTTTGGTCCATCCAGGCCCTAATGTCCTTTAGACAGGCCTCAAGTTTAGATAGCTGATTTGTCTCACCTGGCTTCATTGATACATACAGTTGGGTATCATCAGCATAGCAGTGAAAGTTAACATAGTATTTTCTCATAACATTACCAAGGGGGATCATATAGATACAGAAGAGGATTGGACCTAGCACAGAGCCCTGAGGAACCCCGTAGCTTACTTTAGTGTACACAGAAGACCTATTATTCACGTGTACAAACTGGTACCTATCAGATAGGTAGGACTTAAACCAGTTTAGGGCAGTCCCTGTGATTCCAAGTAATTCCTCTAATCTCTCTAGTAGAATATAGTGAACTATAGTGTCAAAAGCTGCACTAAGATCTAATAAAACCAGCACTGAGAGTCGTCCTTCATCTGAAGCCCAGAGTAAATCATTAGTTACTTTAACTAAAGCAGTCTCTGTGCTGTGTTGAGCTCTAAAACCTGACTGGAAGTCCTTGAACAGGCTGTTGTTTTGAAGGAAGTCACAGAGCTGAGCCGCCACAACTTTCTCAAGAATCTTTGAAATAAAGTTGGAATTCTTAAAAAAATGTCAGAATTCTGAATTTTGAAGTCAGAATTCTTGAGGAAAAGAGTTATTATACTATGATTTTCATGGTCTGACCCAACTTAATAACTCAGTTCAACACAACAATTATTTTTATAAACATTTTGTTTATTCATTTGCTCTTTCATCTTTTTTTAATAAAAGTTTCTTCCTGCATTCAAGTAGAAAATAATAGAAAGAGAGGAGAGAGGAACGTTTTAAATCATCACGGGGGAGGATAGAGATTAAGAGTAAAACTTGAGGTTTGTACTGTTCTAATGTTTGGTTTTCCTGGTAAACCACTGGCTGATTCTTTTCCATCGAGTTTTCTTCTTAGCATGGCTGGACCGCTCATCTTCTAGTTCCACATCTTTGGCTTTCAGTTGGTTCTGTGTTCTGGTTCTTTTCTTTCACCTGCATCTCCAGACTGCAGTAGGCCTGCTCCTTTGACTTCACCACTTCTAACATGTTGGCGTTCACCTCCAACAGTTGGTCGTGTTGATGACTTTGACTTTTGAATTTCTCCTGCGCCTACCTGAGATCGGCCCTCAGAACGTCGTTTCCAACTTTCTGCTCATGGAACTCCTTTCTGGAAACGTCTAGAGCCGGTTTGAGTTGGGCCAGGTAACTATTTTATTGCACAGTGCGAGATCCTCTAGGATAATGTTAAAAGATATTAAAAAGTGATCTGATAGCAGAGGATTTTCAGGGTAGACTTTTAGTTCATTAATATCAAGGCCATATGTTAGAACAAGATCAAGAGTATGATTTAAACGATGAGTAGCTTCCTTAATAGTTTGAAAAAAGCCAACTGAGTCTATTAGGGACATAAAGGCTGAGCTCAGGCTATCACTATCTTTGTCCACATGGATATTAAAATCTCCTACTATCAGTATTTTATCAGAACTGAGGACTAAGTTTGATATAAACTCAGAGAATTCTGATAGAAATTCAGAATAAGGGCCTGGAGGACGGTAAATTATCGCAAATAAGACTGGCTGGAAGGTTTTTGATTTGGTATGAGATAAATTTAGAACCAGGCTTTCAAAGGAAGTGTAGTTGGCCTTTGGTTTAGGATAGATTAGGAGAGAGGAATGATAAATAGCTGCTACACCACCTCCACGGCCTATGTCTCGTGGCATATGAGTATTTAAATGACTGGGAGGAGTGGCTACATTTAAACTAACATATTCATCTTGATACAGCCATGTTTCAGTTAAACAGAATAAATCAAAGTTATTTTCTAGGATAAGGTCATTTACTAGTAGAGATTTGGATCTCAGTGATCTAATATTTAATAGAGCACATCTAATGGTTTTATGTTTTGGTGTTTCTAGATTTGAGATTTTAATTTTTTTCAGATTTTTATAATTGATAGCTCTTTTATTTGATTTTATGTTAAAATCATTGTGAAATATGGGTCGGGGGACTGACACCGTCTCCATAAAATAATATTCATCACCATCACAACAGTTGTCATGGCGATGAACACAGCTATCATAGTAGCAATGGGAGGGAAACTGTCCTAAGGCAAGCGCAGAGGGGCGTGGAGGACTCCGCCTCTGTAACATGGTCTCATTCATGAGATGTCATAACAGTGACTGTGCCATGTTTTCTGATAGTAGAGATTCTCCCGCCAAAGTAGGATGGATTCCATCTCTTCCTATCAGGTTCGTCAGGGGTCATTTGATACAAACACAAGTAACGAGGGCTCTACTTGTTATGACAGAGCGGGTGTACATAGTAAGTTACCGCTTTTTAATCCTTTTACCTCCATTTGCTGCTGTTCCCTGACCACTGAGAACCACAGTGGGTTATGTTGCTGACATTACACAATGGACGGGTTCCTGCATTAAAGGATTTTCTTCAAAAACGTAACCTAACAGTGACAAGACAAGAAGGAAAGATGAACACATCTCCGTCCTGTTTGCTACGTCACAGTAACCTGAACTTGTTGCTGAGCAGAGATGCAGAAGCTACAAAGACTACAAAAACATAGGTTGCTGAAAACAAAGCAGTGTTACTGTATTGATGTAATTTGATGCTGACAGATCAAAAGAGCTGCATCGTCATAGTGAACACATATTTAAAACGGAAATTGTATAGGAATTTGTAAATATTAAATCTCAGCAGCTACATACTGTATATGCAAATATATGTATATATATTCAAGAACCGGGATACTATGGTCCTTAAACCAGGTACTGGTAGCTTTGGCACTGTGTGCAGGTGTTAGGTCCTGTTGGAAAATGAAATGGTATCCCTATTTGCAGGGATACCAATGCAGAAGAGCTGAAGGCCACTATCAGATCAACCTGGGCTCTCATAACACTTGAGCAGTACCACAGACTGATCCACTCCCTGCCACGCCCATTGCTGCAGTAATTCAGGCAAAAGGAGATTTAACTAAGTATTGAGTACATGATCATACTTTTCATCTTCATACTTTTCAGTTGGTCAACATTTCTAGAAATTTAGTAATATTTTAATTTTCTGAGATACTGAGGTTTTCATTAGTAGTCAGTTATAATCATTAACATTAAAAAAAATAAAATAAACACTTGAAATATGTCAGTCTGTGTAAAATTAATGTATAAAATATACAAGTTTTGCTTTTTCAATGTAATTACTGAAATCAACTTTTTCATGATATTCTAATTATATGACCAGCACCTGTATGTTAAACACACAAGGAATTAGACTTCGGTGGACTGTACTCTCTCTGAACAATGTAAACATTAAATAATAACAATCAACTAAAATATAAACAGTAATTAAAGACCTAATATGTACAAGACTAAATAAGATAATATAATACTGCAAAAATATGAGATAAACATGAGTTATCTTATTTTTCAGTATTTACAATGAAGAGTGTGTGTAGATGAACATTTAAATTAAATAATGTATGAATATGTACATTGACAGTGACAGTTTAGTTCCAGGGTTGTTTCACAGCAACAGGTTTGACACTCTTTGTCTAAACAGCTCCTCTGATCATGGGCTGGTGCAGTGGGTGCTGTGTTCTCCAGGATGGACGGAGTATTCTCCAGAGTCTCCATTATGACAAGTGGCTTAGGTTTGTAAAAATCACTGAGTGTTTTGGTGAATTCAACATAACTTTTCGTGCTCGTCTTATCTGGTAGGAGTAGTTTGTAGGCCTCTGCTTCAATTAGCGATAGGAAAACACTTACTTCCTTTTCATCTGCCACTGTATTTGCATCCATCCACTATTCAAGTCTTTCCAGGTAAGATTCAAAATCTTCCTTACCCTCTTTGTATTCTGAAATACAGCCGATTAGAGCCATTCTTGCAGTCCACCGTTGCTAATACATTGCAGTCACTGCGTTTGTTAGCCACCCACGACAGTGCCACAGTTCTTCCTTACTGGTGATCTGCTGGTGATATCTTTATGCCTCTCGTCTTTCGGGATGTCTTTCTTTCCTCAGCATCTCAAAATGTAATATACAGAATTGGTGTGTGTTCAATAACTCAGACGGATACCGGACTGTGCCTTCAGGATTCAGCTTTACTCTCAAACACACACTCAACATGTTCAACTGGGAGCACGTCTGAAGCTCCTTTAATTAACGGGCCTGAGTGCCTTGGGTGATAGATTTATTATTTAATTTGCAAATCATTAAGTACTTTATTTTCTTTTAAATATTACTATTTCCTTGGCTGAAACTCCCAAGGTGGCATTGTCACTACTAACAATTTCCCCATCTCGCCACACTTGGCGTTGTCGACAGGACAGGTTTTTGAGAGCAAAGACGTGTGTCCCAGTGTTATTTTATTTTTTGCGTGTATCAGTTTAACTTTTCCTGTAATTTTAGACACAAACAAAGCAGCAGCAGGCCGTAGGTGGTTTTTGGCATTTGGTAAGCAGACGTTCAGTATTCCGTTTCCTGCGTGTCTCGTATCACCGTTTTGGCAAGGAGGGAGAGATACAGGAGTTGAGGGACTTAGTTGCCCAGTTACGTGCAGAGAATAAGAGGCTGCGGCAGGAGCAGCCTGTGCCCCTTGTACTGTGCCTCCAGTGCCTGCTGCGGATTGAGGAGGTTCAGGCGTGTATGCAAGCTCGTTAGCTGTCTGTGTTCAACCAGGCGTTCTTTTTGTATGACCTACTTGAGGAAGAGGCACGTGATGAAATAAAATTCCGTCTGAGTAATGATCGGTGCAACCCGGATAGAATAGTTAGTATTTTACAAGAACTTTATGGTTGCACTGACTCATGTGGCACTACAGGAGGCCTTCTGCTCACGACGTCAACAAGACGGGGAGACGCTGCAAGAATTCTCTCTAGCACTAATGAGTCTTTTGTCACAAGTAAAACAGCGCGCACCTAATGACATACCAAATGCAGTTTTTACTACGCGATCAGTTTATTGAGCATGTCAATGACAGTGCCCTTCATCACGAGTTAAAACAATTTGTTTGCGGACAGCTGGGAGCAGACATTTTGGTGGCCAGAGCGGAAGCAATTAGGTGGGAGAATGAGGGTTTACTGGCTAGTATGAGGGGTGGGAGGCATTCAGTCCCTTCAGTTCTTGGCCTGCAGTATTGATTAGCCGGTGTTCCCAAGGCGGGTTCTAATTCACCCCAGAGGTCTGAGCTACGTGAGGTACAGGAGATGCTAAAAGTTCAGCAAGAGCAGCTCCACTAACTGGCCCAAAGCATTTCTCGTCCACAGAATCCCCCACCGCGTAAGGCCTCGTTGCGTCGTGAAAATATGATCTGTAGGAGGTGTCATCAGACTGACGGCATACGGGCCCCCTCAGCTCAGCATCTACCTGGTCCCACACAGGCTAATGGGCAGCCTCGTTATTTCCAACCGTCTGAAAACTATCGCCTGCCGAATTGCAGAGCCAGAGTTCGGGGGGTGCAGATATGGGCTCAGGAACTAGTAGCATGCATTTTGAGGGAGCTTCCATGCTCATGTCATCTTGTCCCCACTTAACTGTTAGTATGAGTAGTATAGAGGTCCCCTGCTTAGTGGACACAGGATCCATGGTATCCACAGTTACAGAGAGCTTTTTCCTCCAGCACTTTGAACCTTGGGGTCGAGACAGACTTACTTCTTGCCATTGGTTGGAGCTTTGAGTTGCCAACTGTAACCCCAGTGTTAAAATGTGATTAAAAATTTAAATATTGACACCACTGTGATTAAAAACCCTAATTTCAAATATTGGTGAAATATATATAAATAAGCTACACTACACTCAGCCACTTGTCTTCCACGAAACTGGGTGCCACTGAGCAGCAATGCTTTGCTTCCTGGTACAGCAATCCCCAAGCCCTTACAGCAGGCCTTGCATGGTACCATACATTTGGATGCAAGTCAATCCACGGTTTCTGCTCTGCCTTCCCAGTCACCTTCTGAGCTTGTTGCACAACTGCTCGACCCCATTCTACGGGAAGTCTGGGCATTTTGGAAGAGGAAGCAGCGGCCCAATCAGGAGGAGCACAAACCACTGACTAAACCTGTCTTGTCCGTACTCTAGCAGTGGAACCGCTTGGTTGAAAGGGATGGAGTCCTCTATAGGAAAATATTCCACCCTGATGGTGCAGAAACCGTGCCCCAATTGTTGCTTCCTGCTGCCCTGAGAGACGAGGTGTTGACAGAGGTTCACCCTGGCACCAGGGTGTTGAACGGACCCTGGAACTGCTTTGATAGAGGTGTTTTTGGCCTGGCATGTCTGCTGAGGTGGCACATTGGTGTCAAACATGTGAGAGATGCCAATTCGCCAAAGACAACCAACCCTCTGTTCACAGCTTCATGGGCCATTTGTTGGCTTCATGGACTATATTGTATTAGAGCCCACCCATAATGTGATGGAGAATGTCCTTGTCATGACTTACATCTTCAGTAAGTACACTTTAGCTGTACCTACCCATGACCAGCAAGCTTCTACTGTTGCTCAAGTGCTGGTAACAGTGTGGTTCTCAAAGTTTGGGGTTCCCACCCGGCTGCAATCTCACCAGGGTCGACACTTTGAGAGCTCTCTCATTCGCCAGTTATGTACCCTTTACGGCATCGAGAAATCCCGGACAACGCCATACCACCCTGCTGGCAATGGCCAGTGTGAACGGTTTAATCGGACACTCTGCCTGTGTCCCACAAATAGGATTGGGATTCCTGTATGCCACAGCTCCTTTACTCCTATAACACCACACCCCATCAAACAACTGGAGAATCTCTATACGTTTTAATGTTTGGTCAGGAGCCAAGACTCCTGATTGACTTCTTACTGGGCAGGGAGGAAGAACTAGTTGGCGGTGAAGTCAATAGGTGGGTGCAGGAACACCAGACTAGGTTACAAATAGCCTTTGAAGGTGCCCGTGAAAGGTTGAGAGCAGCTGCAGAGCGGAGAAGGCAATATCATGACCAACAGGTTTGGGATGTCTTGCTGGAAGTTGGCCAGTTGATGCTCCTGCGTGACTTTGGAAGGAGGGGGTGCCACACGATCCAGGATTGATGGAGCTCCGTGGTGTACCAAATTCTCAAAGCATCACAACAGGGGGGCGTGGTGTACACCATTGCACCAGCAGGTGACCATACCAGAGCTAGAAATGTCCATTGCACGCTACTAAAAGTCATGGTTGGAGATGCCTCCCCAGGTCCAGCCCCTGGCCTAAATACCTCTCCGTCTGACCAGCCACAGTCAGAGGATGAGCTGTTGAGTGAAGAGGATATATTTGCTCTGAGGCAAGAGCCTCCACCTGTAAATTCCTTTCAAACTCCGGCCGTGACCTAGACACCTGGTTTACAGCCATTGTCATCTGTTCATTTGGCCATTCCATCTTCTGTTCCGCCAGATGCGGGTGAGCCAGCTGTGCGACGTACGAGACGGTCGACTGCTGGACAACATTCAAATGTCCATCACCTCCCCAGAGCCATGGGCACTGCAAACTCAAGTGTAGTGTCAAACTCTGTTTCAGCTCTCTTTTGGCCTTGGTGCTAGTTAGTCTCATTGTCGGGACGACGATGCAGAAAGGGGGGTCAGATTGTAGCAGCACTAGGGTGTCTGCAGACAAAATCCCCTCTGATTGGTCTCCTTTTTCGGTGGGCAGTATAAAACAGGAACGCTGGGTGTCATTTCCTCATTGCACTGTCAGCTTGGGCCCCGCCCACTTCCCGGTTTCTCGTCGTGAATCGCTCTCTAACCACTGGAGCAGGTATGATTTCAGCCGCATGATAGTAGTTATGATCGGCAGTCCTTCTCATGCTGCTTTTTTGTGTAGCTTTGGGCTTTTCGCTGCATTGGTGCCCATGCTCGCTCTCCGTGGTGCTGATGTGCACTCGCCTTCTGTGTTTGACAGCTTTTGACAACTCTATGTACGCCTCTCCTTGCTTCCTGCTGCACTCGTGCGCACTCTCCTTCAGTGCTTGTGACATCACCTGAAAGATATGTTTACAGTGGAATGTGTTTTTAGACCCCACGATTGACGGTACACCTTTATGGGCTGTTTTATTGTGTAGCTGTGGCTGTGTGCGCCCTCCTCGCCCTCCTCCAGCTTCTGACAGGTACACACACCCCATGTCTGCTCCCACTGTCATTAATTTAAATATTATTCTTAAATAAAAGTGTTAGTGACAGGGTTGTTTATTGGAGTGAGTTGAAGGCCGCTGCTGATTTGCTTTACTTCACGTCGCTGCTCTGCTGCATGTTGCTTTGCTGCACTGAATATCTGTGGAACCGTGTGTGAGTCCATCCGCCCTCTTTGTGTCCCCGTGCTGGGGGACTGGACTCCCCCGTGACTCATTCCGACGTGTACCTAACTCTGACCGGCTCCCACACCACACCTGTGGCTACTGGTTTGAACTGGTATCACATATCTTTATATGGTATTTAAGTTTAATACAATTTTATCTGTTTATTGTCAATTTACTCACTTTATATTTTGTATTTTATTTCTGCCTACATCAACCCATTTATTGTACTCTTTTGTTATTGTTAAGCCACGCCCCCTCTGCTTTTATTTCTCCTTTGTAAAATACTCATATAACCTCTGATTTGTCATTTCAGTTGCTGAGAGCCAATAGTGGTGGTCCTGGTGGAGGGTTTTTGTTGTCATGTACTGATTAGTCCTTGATTTGTTGTCTCCACGTGTGCCTGAATGTGTGTGTATTTGTCACCTTTTAGGTGTGTATTGTCTTGCAATCCCCCACTTTGAACCAATGTCCCCACACTGGTAAGCCTCAGCACTGGTCAATGTTGTTTATTTACTTTTGTTTTATAAATTTTTTAAATATATTTTTGCAAATCATTAAGTATTGTATTTTCTTTTAAATATTACTATTGCCTTGAGTGAAACTCCCAAGGTGGCGTTGTCACTACTAACAATTTCCCAATCTCGCCATCTACACATAGCTCTAATGCGCTGCAATGGGATGATGTCCACAAAGACACAGTTGTGCCTGGTTGCAGCCAACCCCCCACTGCTCACATTGCTTCACACCATTTACACTTATGTCCACCCCATATTCATTCTCATTCCACTGTATTCCTTATATGTTTTTCTGCAGTCAGTGTCTTCTCCTCGTTCTTCTCTCTCTGCTCTGTTTCAGGTGTCGTGAAGCTGATGATGTCACTTCCTGATCTGTGGTTCACGTCTCAACTAGTCTGGAACACTCTGATGTTCTATCTCTCTATCCTGTTCTGTTGGTCCTTCTGTCTACTAACCACAACCAGTCCACGCAGATGGCTGCCACCTCTGAACCTGGTTCTAACAGAGATTTATTCCTGTTAAAGGGAGTTGTTTCTTCTCACTGTCACTAAATACTTGTTCATGTGGATCTTGTTGGGTTTTTTATTTATTATTATGATTTTTGTATTTTGTTAAGCGCATTGAGATGACTTTATTGTATTTTGCGCTATATAGATATAGTTGAATTGAATTTTCCACATCATTTTCTGTGTTTTTAGAGTTATTTTGTGTTTTTTCCATGTCATTTTATGAGTTTTTGGAATCTTTTAGGGGGTATGTTACGAAGGTAGATTCCTTTTATTGCGTGAACTTCCGGGATTTAATCAGTGTGTGCTGGACTACGAAGCTCGCTAACATCTTATGGAGCTAAATCACCATGGAAACTTAGGCTTAGCGGCCAACCTGGTCGGCACCAGGTTTTGTTCTGGCTAGGATCTTAGCGAGTGATAAAGTCCCGCCTCCTGACCAATAAGTTCTCTTAGAAAATGACTTGCCCATTGTTAGAAGATCCTGGTTGGTGCAGATCTGACAACTGCATTTAGGAAATAAAGATTATTGATGATAAATCAATAATTTCTATTACGGATGACGTTATTTAGGAGAGATGTAGATTTATATCTGATGAACTGATCTACAGTCAGCTGATGAAGCCTGTGTCTACGTATGCACAGACGGGTGAAGTCAATTATTCATTCATTCATTCATTCATTCATACATACTGTAAGCTGACTGCATCAGCAGGAACATACTACTATGAAACAATGTGTTCTCATCCCAGTGTGTGCGTGATAAATAGGTCTACCTGAATAGAAACACGTGTGCTGAATCTGATCAGAGCGCTGTCCGTTTATCATCCTGTGGATTAATATCATAAATAATCTCACACTTTTACACATTAACAGTATCAGCAGCTTCCTGTCAGAGTTCTTTCATTCCTGACTTTTCTGTAACAACAGGTTGTTTTTGGTCTGAATTATGGATTTTAAGTATTCATCATTTTAAACTTAAGCAACACCTAACCTGGTCGGACCAAGTTATGAAGTGGATCAGATCTGAGTGAGTATAAAAGCTCTGGGTGAGCTGCACTAACACTGTTTCTCTTCACTGTCATCATGGATTTCTATTTATTATATTTATTTAAGATCATAAACTGTTCCTCCTGTAAAGACGCTAGCTCTGACGGGTTCTCCATTGATTGGCCAGACGCTGCAAACTCCACCCCTTTTATGTGAACGTGCACGTACCGAGGCTGAAAACACTTAGCTTAAATTAGCGTGTTGTTATCGACCTTTGTAGGACAGCTTCTCTCTGACAGGGAATGTTTAGTTAGTTGAAGCCAGCTAACAGAGACTGATTCAGGATATAATTATCTAGATTCATAGCATAGGTTCTTTGTGTTTTTCTGCTGCAATGTGTTTTTTTATTTTATGTGTTTTTGGTTTATATGTATTATTCATTTCATTTTGTCTGTGTGCTTTTTTGTTATTTTATATGTTTATTTAGTTATTTTGTGTGTTTTTGGTTGTACAGTATATGTATTATTATTATTAGTGTGTGTGTGTGTTATAGTTATTTAATGACTACAGCAGTAGTAGTACCATACAGCTGCCTGTAGGAGGAGCTCCTCCATCTTTCCTCCTCCTTCATCCAAACACACACACACACAAACATGGCGCTGTCTCAGATGTCTGGGATGTATGAGCCTCCTCTCTGCTGGTCTCTGGGTTTCATACTGGTAGTGATCACAGGAACCAGCTCCTCCACCCTCCACGGTCCTCCTCCACACACACACATCTTCACCATCGATGCAGCCGCAGATGGACGAGGCTCTGCGGCTGGAGGAGGACCGCCTGTGGCCGCCAGCGGTGCTGCTGGAGGGGGGTCTGGGTCCTGGTCCTGGTCCGGGTCTGGGTCCCCTCGGAGCCGCAGGAGCAGCGCAGAGCCCGCCATGCCGAAGGTGTACGGACAGGTAATGTAGACAAGCTACAGCTATAGCTACAGTAATGACCTGTTTTCCCTCCCAACATCCCTGTACCTGGACACACACACACACACACACACACGCACACACACACACACACACACACACACACACACACACACACACACACCACATTTATTTATTCATCTAAATAAATTGTTTTAATCACTAATAAAATGGTTCAAAGTGACCAAAAATAGTGGAAAAGGTGGTGAAATGTTGATTTTAAAAACCACAGAAATTGGTTTAAAGTTGCAATAAAAGTGGATAAAAACAAAGAAAAATGGATCAAAATGTCAATATTGAAACAATTAGTTTAAACTGGCAAATAATGGGCATGAAAAATGGTGAATGTGGTTAAAACGGCAAAAAAAAAATCATGAAATATGTTCAATGTGTCAAAAATGGGAATAATGTAGCAAAAAAAAAAAAAACATTAAAAGGAGCAAAAATATGGCAAGAAAAAGTGATGAAAATAGGTTAAAATATGGTGTTTGGTGGAGTTGTAGAAAAAAAATTAAAATAACCAAAAATGAGCTCAAATTGTTCAAACAATATTATTAATTCATTGAAAGCATAATTTGAGGCCATTGTTGCTTATTTTTACCCTTTTTCTACAAATACACCAAACATGAACCTGTCATAACCACATTTATTTATTCATCTGAATAATATCCACTGTTATCCAGGAAGTTACTATTATTTGGGCCATAGTATATAGCGAATGTCAAACTCAAGGCTTAGGACCTTTTTGAGAAAAGTTGCAAATTTCTGTGTATTAAAAAATAAATAAAATAAAATGACAAAACAATTTTCATTTGGTCAAAATGATTAAAAAGCAGCTCTCATTAAATCAGCTCATGCTTTGGCCTTTCACAATAAGAGCACTGAACGTAGAACATAATGTTGACTATAATACAGTTATTACGATAGGTATGAAAAAGTGTTTGTTTAAATGAATCCAGCAAGAAGCCGGTATTTTGTTATGATTTTAGTTAACTTATACTTTACTTATTTATCTCCAGACAGAAGTAACTGATGGCCTCATAATACACAGATTGACTAGAAAAACACACAAAACAACAGCCAAATAACCAGAAAAGTCAACAAAGCCTTGGTTGTTTCCTGTGTTAATGCTCTGATTGGTCATTATTCTAAATGCTGACTGGGGCTGGGCAATAAATTGGGACGATGTTTCAGCGATATTGAAAATGACAGTATCTCCTATATTGATATATACATATATATATTATTTTTATAGCTCATTTTGTATTAAAAGACTCATTTTAGGAGTCGTTGCTTTCGTTACTTCTCAGAACAACATGAAAAGCACAGTGTGTTCTAACCCAGAACTTCATCTAAACAAGTCACTCACACGTGCTGTCCCTTAGAGCAGAAAAAGCCTAAAGCTGCACATATTGATCAGCTGTTTGTTAACAAATGTGTCTGTGTGGCATTTTGCATCAGCAAATTTAACCCAGTATTGTTTTTCTGGTCTGACTTTATTTGAATTGAAATCATCCAGATTAATATTGTATATTGCCATTTTGAAAACAAATATTGAGTTGAGTTTTGGTTCATATTGCCCAGCCCTACCTTTTTTTTTTTTTTCAACATTATTGGTTTACCAGCATGTCTGAAAAGGAAACACTGAGTGACACTGTTCGGTAAACACATCCTAATTATTTAATGTTGTGCACACAGTTGATTGTTACAGTTACACAACCTTAATTATGTTCAGATCATATAGCAGTAAAGAACTCACATTTACACAATTATACATGTTAAAACCCGCACAACCATTAATAATGAGTAGATATGAGTATATACAGTATGAGTAGATACGAGTATACTGTATACTAGTAGATAGTCAAGGCAAGGCAAATTTATTTGTATAGCGCATTTCATACACAAGGCAACTCAATGTGCTTGAGATGATCAAAAAGTGCAACAGAAAACATTCAACAGCTTCAATCAATCAATCAATCTTTATTTGTATAGCGCCAAATCATAACCAATGGTATCTCAAGGCACTTTACAGTAGAGCAGTCTTAAGGACGGACTCTTCATTTTATGGATACACACATATGCATATATACGTATATACACATACATATGTATCCCACACCCAACATGAATTCATCATGGCGGCAAGGAAAACCTTCTGTTAAGCAGCAGGAACCTTGTGTGGATCCCATTCCTATGATGAACAGCCATCCACGTTATGCTGTGTTGGGTGTGTGCAGAGGAAAGGGTGGAGACAGAGCCGCTGAGTCTCTGTAACTCCACACTGAGGATCCCACGGACCTGCAAGACAAAAGCCAGAAGGAGTACAGGAGCAAACACACAAGGGAGTAAGCAGACATAGAGGGAGTGTTTGAAAGAGGAATGGGACCCTCTCCGGTCCCTCTCTAACCTAAATGACCTCTCTCTTAACGCCCTCTCCAACCTCTCTCCAACCGAGCATGCCAGACCCCCCCCCCCGGCAGTCTATGCCTATTGCATCTTAATTATGAGCTATGAGCTGGTTCCTAACTAAAAGCTTTATCAAAGAGGAATGTTTTGAGCCTAACCTTAAAGGTAGAGAGGGTGTCTGCCCCCCGAACCGTGGTTGGTAGATGGTTCCAGAGAAGTGGGGCCTGATAACTGAAAGCTCTTCCTCCTATACTACTTTTAGAGATGAATGGAACAACGAGTAGTCCAGCATTTTGAGAGCGTAGTGTTCTGGGGGGATTGTATGGCACTACAAGCTCCTTGAGATAGACTGGTGCCTGTCCATTTAGGGCTTTATAAGTGAGAAGAAGAATCTTGAATTCTATTCTATATTTTATGGGAAGCCAATGCAGAGAGGCTAATACAGGAGTAATGTGATCTCTTCTCCTAGTTTTAGTCAGTACACGTGCTGCAGCATTTTGAACCAGCTGAAGTGTCTTAAGCGACTTGCTCTGGCAGCCTGCTAAAAGAGAATTACAATAATCCAGTCTAGAGGTAACAAAAGCATGGACTAGTTTTTCGGCGTCGCCCTGAGACAGGATAGATCTGATTTTAGCAATGTTACGGAGATGAAAGAAGGCAGTTCTTGAAGTTTGTTTTATGTGAGAGTTGAAGGATAAGTCCTGATCAAATAGAACCCCAAGGTTTCTAACAGTTGTGCTTTGTGCCAGAGTAATGCCATCTAGGGCAGTTAGGCTAGCATAGGTTTCTCTAAGGTGTCGCGGGCCCAGTACAATGACCTCAGTCTTGTCTGAGTTGAGAAGAAGAAAATTTTGGTCCATCCAGGCCCTAATGTCCTTTAGACAGGCCTCAAGTTTAGATAGCTGATTTGTCTCACCTGACTTCATTGATACATACAGTTGGGTATCATCAGCATAGCAGTGGAAGTTAACAGAGTATTTTCTCATAACATTACCAAGGGGGATCATATAGATACAGAAGAGGATTGGACCTAGCACAGAGCCCTGAGGAACCCCGTAGCTTACTTTAGTGTACACAGAAGACTTATTATTCACGTGTACAAACTGGTACCTATCAGATAGGTAGGACTTAAACCAGTTTAGAGCAGCTTAAAATCTGTCGGCAAAAAAAAACCAAAACAAAAAGAAACATTTAAAATCATCAACAAACATCATCATCATCATGACCATAAATCTCTCTCTCAATCATACGCAGTAGAGAAAAAAAGTGCCTTTAACTTTGATTTAAAAATGTTCACATGTGATGCTGACTTCAGCTCTGCTGCAGTTTGTTCCACTTCTTTGCAGCATAACAACTAAAAGCAGCATCACCATGGTTACTGTGAGCTCTGGGCTCCACTATCTGACCTTTGTCCATAGATCTCAGAGACCTGCTGGGTTCATACCTGACTAACATCTCACTGATGTATTCTGGACCAAACCCATTCACACATTTATAACCAGCAGCAGAACTTTACAGTCTCCTCTGAGGCTGACTGGGAGCCAGTGGACTAATGTGTTCTGACCTCTTTGTTCTGGTTCAGACCTGAGCTGCAGCGTTCTGAACCAGCTGTAGATGTTTGATGAAGACCATTACAATAGTCCAGTCTGCTGGAGATAAAAGCATGGACCAGTTTCTCCTGATCTTTCTGAGCCATTAAACCTTTCACTCTGGAGATGTTCTTTAGGTGGTAGAAGATGTTTTTGTGATAGATTTGATCTGATGCTGAATGTCAGATCTGAGTCAATCAGAACACCAAGGTTTTTGACTTGGTCTTTATCTTCTAAAGATCCAGACTCAGATACTTGCTGACAGCAGTCCTCTTTTCCTTGTTACCAAAGACAATCACCTCCATCTTGTCATGGTTTAGTTGAAGGAAGTTTTCACTCATCCAGCAGTTTACTTTTTCTAAACAGTCACACAACACCTCAATGGGACCATAGTCATCTGGGTTCAGTGATAGATATAGTTGTGTGTCATCTGCGTAGCTCTGATAATCAACCTTACAGTTGTGTAAAATGTGTCCTAAAGGAAGCATATAAAGGTTAAACAGAAGAGGTCCAAGAACAGATCCCTGAGGAACCCCACAGGACATTGGTAATCTGTCAGATTCAAAGTTTACAATGTTTACAAAGTAACTTTGATCCTCCAAGTAGAACTTAAACCATTACTTTAACATTTAGTCCAACCCATGTTTACAATCTGTGTAACAACATTGTATGATCTACAGTGTCAAATGTAGACTTAGATCCAATAGAATGAGAACAGATACTTTTCCTGAATCAGTGTTCAACCTTATGTCATTGATCACTTTGATCAGGTCAGTTTCTGTGCTGTGATGAGAACCAAAACCTGACTGAAATTTATCAAATATTTTGTTGAATGTTAAGAATTGACTCAGTTGATGGATTCAGCTGCTGAACAGTTTCCTCTATTGTTTTTGGGTTCACTGTAATAAACTCTAACATTGTAGTTGACTCCTCCCTCAGTGGTTGAAGCTGTTCAAGCTTTTTGTTATTTTGCTGGTTTGTTCTGATGTTTGACCTTATTGATTGTATTTTTTCATTGAAATTCACAGTAAATTCATTGCATTTTCCAGCTGACAGTAATTCGGGGTCTATCTGATCTGGGGGGGTTGTGAGCTTTTCAATTACAGAAAACAATGTGTAAGAGTTGTTGACATTTTTAGCAATAATTTCAGAAAAGTTTTGCTGCCTCGTTTTGAACAAGCCATCATTGAATTTACACAGACTTATTTTGTATAGTTCTAGATAGGGATGTAACGATTCACTCAACTCCCGATACGATTCGATTCACGATACTGGGTTCACGATACGATTCTCTCACGATTCATTTTACAAAATGGGACTGTACTTAAATGACTGAAAAATATTCCTTTATTTTTTTGGGGGAAAAAAACTAGAAAATACTGTACTATTTTCCTTTTATTTTTCATTGTCAAAAGAATCCCTTGATGAATTATTCAAACAATGCAATTTAACTAAAAATACATCTTGAATGAAATAAAGGAATAATTCCATAGTAAACAATACAAAACTGCATAATAGTTTTTTTTTTTTTTTTAAAGTGCAACTGAAAATGTATTTTGTGACTTAACAATTGGACCTTAAAAAAAAAAAAAAAAAAAAACAGTCTGCACTGTATTTGCGTCAGATATTTGTTTGAACCAGCAGAGGGCGATGCTAACCCAGTGGTCGGTTGGCATGCAGCTAAGTGCAGTGAAGAAGAGATGCTATGCTAGCAGACAGGGTTAATAGAAAAACGTGACTTTTACAGATATTCAAGTAATATTACAGATATTCTTTTGGTGCTAAAGGGGTAATGAATCATTTATGAATATGTTTATGAGTAGAAGGCGGCCAGAAAGAAAGTATTAAAAGATTTCGCCCACCGCCATGACTTCTGGATAGCGCCCTCTGCTGGTTAAAAAAAGTACTGCGATTCAATTTTCACAGCATCGATGTGAACCTTGATACCTATTAATCAATTTTTAACTGCCTTACGATTAATCGTTACATCCCTAGTTCTAGATGAATTTGGAGTTTTGTTGATCTCCATTTACGCTCAGCTCTTCTACAATCAAATTTATATTCTGCATTATCTCAGTCCTCCTCCAAGGTGTTTTCTGTGTTTGGTTTTCTCTTAGTTTTGATTGGAGCCACCACATCTATGACATTACAGACTTTTGTATTAAACTCATCCAGAAGATCATCAACTGTCTCAGCACTCAATGTTGGTGTCATTGCTATGGTTTCCATAAACTGTGCACTTGTGTTGTCATTTATGTACCTTTTCTTTAAACACACATAACTAGGGTGAACAGATGTTACAGTCTCTAGGTCAAAAAAGACACAGAAATGATCAGATAGAGCTAAGTCTCTTACATCAACAGCAGAGATATCAACACCTTTAGAGATAACCAGATCCAAAGTGTGACCTTGAGTGTGTGTCGGACCAGTCACATGTTGTGTAAGACCAAAAGTATCCATTAAGTGCATTAAGGGTTTTTAAAATCCCATTTCACCTCCTTTTCCACCATTTTTGGTCACTTTGAACCATTTTATTAGTGATTAAAACCAGGATTTCCATCTTTAAGATGACTATAATAATAATAATAAACGTTCCTGGATAACAGTGGATATTATTCAGATGAATAAATAAATGTGGTTATCACAGATTCATAGAACAATGGACCATCATTTTACTGACTTTATGGATGGACCCCAAAAATCTCTCCCCTTTATTCCCCCTTATAGATGGTCCTGTCTCCACATGACTGTTCTTCAATGTTCATGTCTGTGTTCAACCACCTTCAGCTACAGTGGGGGTCCCCACTCTTTGGGACCTTTATTTTGGAGGGTCCTCACTCTCTGGAGCCTTTATTTTGGGGGTCACGGGCTGTAAAGGTTGAGAACCACTGTTAAAGGACATGTATGTGTTGGTTCAGATTACGTATTTTCACTGTCACATTCTAATGTTTGAATTTGTGTTCTCAGATCTTTGTCACGCCTTGTGATTGTTACGTTACATGAGGCTGGTGCTGCTGTTGTGCATCAATCAGTGGAGCTTTAATCTCGAGGGCGTGTTATTGTTATTCTGTGTTTCTAACGCAGGTGAGATTAGCTTTGGGCCTGCAGGTGAAAACTTGTCCATGTTACCTGGTTACAGTGAGCCACAATCTTTTGCTAATGCACAGTCATCACTACGCAGGCGGAAATGAAAACGTTGTTGTTGTGATTAAACATTGATTTAAAATTGATTTATTTGCACTCAACCAGTCTACACAATGATAGATTTTCTATCAATAAAGATGACTCAGGGTCAAGGTCACTGATACAAAATGCCACAAAGGTACTAAATCACTGCTTTTGGCTTTTTCTCTCATAAGGGACAGCACGTGTGAGTGAGCTGTATAGAGTGGAGAATGGACCAACTTCACAGTATGTTTGGAAGCAAAAAGTTTAACACGATCTTTGCATTTTACCTCATGCTGCTGGTGGAAGAGATTATTTGTGCTCAACCTTTAGTAAGAACATGTTTGCATCTTTCTATGCAGATGGATTTTTCCTGTAAACCAGTTTGTTATTCTCATTAAAGTGATACTCCACTGTTTTTACAAGTCTGTCTTAAAATATTCTAATTGTTCTTATTAAAAGATCAAAACACATTATTATGCACTATATTTATTTCATTAACTTTAAAAAGTGGGACTATTTTATAGTTTTAGAGCCTGTGTTCCTCCATCTTGAAATCATGTGATTGATGATGTCACACGGCCCGACTGCCTGTAAACATCTCATAGTTTTCTATTAGAATGAAACATTCAGCCTGATTTATAGATAATTTAGCAGATTTTTACATTATTTACCTTAACTTTCCCTTAAACAGTGCGCTGACACGTTCTGGTGGCTGAAGTTAGACAGTAAATCACAGACTGTTGAAGGACTCCCACCGAAAGGTTCTTCCATCCTCAGGGTTTTTGTGTCTTCAACAGTTCGTTATTTCTCACTAGCTTCAGCCATATAGAGATATTTTTGGAATAAAATATGCATTTTAGGAGTCACTTCTTTCAGTACTTTTCAGAACAGCATTAAAAGCAACCAACAAGCCACATTACAGCACTCACTCACACATGCCTAAAGTGGAACATCTGGATCAGCTGTTTGTTAATAAATGTGTCTGTGTGGCATTTTGCATCAGCAAATTCAACCCAGAATTGTTTTTCTGGTCAGACTTTATTGAGTTAAAAATATCTAGATTTATATCGTATATCAACATTTTGAAGAAGAAAAAAATTTGAGATGATTTGTTTCATATCATCCAGCCCTTCATGGGGGGTGAAAGTAACTAGTAACTTTTACTTTGAGTGCTATTTAATTGAGCTACTTTTAACTTGTTTTTATTATTAATAATAATAATAATAATAATAATAATAATAATAATAATGCATCAATAAGGGATTATTCTTTTACTCCACACTTAGTGGAGGTAAACTACTATGGTAGCCATAGCTGAGGCAGAGTGACAGAGGCAAGGCTGCCAAAGTGCGTCATCGGCCCCTCCCACCACCACCAACACTCACTCACGCACGACATTCATACTAGACAATGTGGGTGAAGTGTCTTGCCAAAGGACATAGTGACAGATCCCACTGAGGCAACTTCTCAGTGGTCTCCATCATCTACTAACCAAGCCCAGACCTGCTTAGCTTCACAGAGCTAACGGGATCGGGTAATGACAGGCTGGTATGGTTTTGTTTGTTTTAGGGATGTAGCGATTAATCGTAAGGCAGTTAAGATTCGATTCATAGGTATCACAGTTGACATCGATACTTTGAAAATTGAAACGCAGTACTTTTTTTAAACAGCTATATATTTACCCCTTCTCTTGTCCAGCAGTGTACGCGGCGGGTGGAATCTGCTACTACTTTCTTTCTGGCCGTCTTCTACTCTTAAACATGTTCATAAATGATTCCTTACCCCTTTAGCACCGAAAGAATATCTGTAATATTATGTGAATATCTGTAAAAGTCACGTTTTTCTATTAGCTCTGTCCGCTAGCGTAGCATCTCTTCTTCACTGCAAGAATCTGCATGCCAACCGACCACTGGGTTACCAGCGCCCTCTGCTGGTCCAAACAGACTGACTTAAATACAATGCAGACTGTTTCTTTTTAAGTCCAATTGTTAAGGCACAAAATACATTTTCAGTTGCAGTTTTAAAAAGAAAAAGAACTATTATGCAGTTTTGTATTGTTTACTATAGAACGAGAATTTTAATTAATACGCTTCTTCTTCATTTGTATTATTCCTTTATTTATTCCATTCAAGATTTATTTTTAGTTAAATTGCATTGTTTTGAATAGTTTATCAAGGGATTCTTTTGACAATGAAAAACAAAAGGAAAATAATACAGTATTTTATAATATTTTTCAATCATCATATGTCTACAGTCCCATTTTGTAAAATAAATCGTGAGAATCGTATCGTGAACCCAGTATTGTGAATCGAATCGTTTCGGGAGTTGAGTGAATCGTTACATCCCTAGTTTGTTTTATGTTTGACTTACTTGTACTTAGGCCTGGGTCGATAACAGATTTTGCTGGACGATATATTGTCCCACAAATTATTGGTGATAAACAATATTATTGTCATTTTTTTAGACCAAATGAACCACTAATGTAATGATACCATATCATAATAATGCAATTACACCCTTTCAAATGCAATTAACTTGTATTTCTCATTAGTATTTTTTTCCATTGTATTTGGAATGTCAAGAACTTTTAAATATTTTAAACAAATAAAACAAACAATTAAAATAAAATGTACTCTGTCTCTGTTAATAAAAAATTGCACTTTAATAAATATCACAAAAACTAGGAATGTGCAATATTTTATCGTTCATGATATATCGTCAAAAATTAGATTATGTCATCCCACGATATAAATGATAAATTCCCATGTCAGAAATTACCATTTGTCCCTCAATTTAGTCAAGAATGTCCATAAAATCATTGTTCCAGAGGCCAAAACTGCCCCTGTTTGTTGTCAACTTATTATTTTCTGGAGCGGAACGTTGTTTACGGGAGCTCCGTAGCGAAGCCTCCACGCTGTGCACCACGCCCCCAGCCCTCACACACACGGCGGTGCTCGTCACAGCTACTAGAAGCTGCAGAGCTGCAATACATCATGAACCACTACTGGGTTAAAACCAGATAAACATCAACAAAGTGAAACAATCCTAGTTCCTCCATCAGATCCACACAAAGTTCTACAAACACGGGAACAGAGATGAACCTGTAGCAACCATTATGAACTGGAAACTCGATTCGTTCCATATAAGAAATAACAGACCAAATAAAAAGAACATGTCTTACTGTCATAAAACCACAGAGAACCATAGATTTATTTATGATTTATTATTTAACACTTGTACGGAAGGATAAAAGCTAAACATGTCACACGTTGTGTAAAATAAATGTTAGCATAATAATAATGTCACTATGCATCCGTGCAAACTTGTGAAACGTAATATTTTTTAATGATATTTCACGTGTTCACAGACAAAGCTGATCCCATTAGACTAATGTAACTATTGAGATTATTACACATAAATATACTGAATGATTAAATCATCAGATTGATCTGGTTTAATTATAGGAAATCAGAGACATTTATGTAACTCATAAGATAAATTAAACAAGATTAATCAGCAGTAAAAACACTGATGGAGTTACAGTATTTGTGCTTTTCATGTGCTTTTTTTTTGGAAAATAATTTCATTTTAAGTGAGGAAATAAATTAATTTCGTACAATAACACTAATAGAGTGACCCACATGCACTGATTTTTAATGTGTTGATGTATTCAAATTCATTTGTGTTTGTAAGGAACCTGTTAATACTTTAAGTTGGGAATTGTTTTATTTACTTATAGTTTTTTATTTATGATATTTATCGTTATCGTGATAAATACAAGAAATTATCGGGATATTTTTTTTTAGTCCATATCGCCCATCCCTAACAAAAACAATAAAATAGACTCTGTTAAGAAAAAAAAAAAAAAACACCTCAAATATAAAACCACACACAACCAAAGCAATAAATAAAATAGTTTATCAAGTCTCTCTTAAAAAACAAAATTGCACTTACAATAAATAATAAACATTGAGACACAGAGGTATATAATATATATATAACACTTCTAATCCAGTTAGAACCTTTGTAAACAACAATGCTAGTGGCCCCGCCCCCTTCTCCTGTTTTCATTCAGTCTTAAATCAAACAGAATCAACCAAATAGTTTCTAGTTTACTCTGTTTATTCTGCTATAGAACCTAAATCTACGATTGCCTGGCAGTGGAATTCTATTTTAGAGTAATTACTGCAGGTTCACTGATAAATGATTAGAACTGACTGAGTTATCTGCTGTTTAATATCTGTTGCTAACGCTAGCCTCTGCAGCCGACAGGCTCGCCACCAAATACGCATGAATAAGGCAATACACCGAGGCCGGCAAACTTATCGAGTTAATTTTATTTACCGTCCGGTTAATTGATTTATCGATTATCGACCCAGGCCTACTTGTACATGAGTACAATTTCAATCAAGTAGCAGTACTTCTACTTGAGTAAATATATCAGCACTCTTTACACCTTCAGAATGTTCAGAATGTTGATCTCCGTACCTGAACACATGGTGTACTCTGTCCTAAAGCAAACAGCCAATAGGAGAGCAGCATCAGCAGCTGCCTGGCTGTGAGGGAACAGAGGCTTTATTGTGCATTCATCAGTGAGTAGTGATGGAGACGGCTGCTCACTAACAGCTCACACTGACCCACACATGGTCAACACATATCACTGAGTGTCTGTGAGTGAACACGGCCTGGACCGTCTGCTAACCCTGCAGAGATGACATCACTGGTTATCAGCACCCTGAGTAATGGAGCTAATGATGCTAGGCCTGCAGTACCAAACACCAGTACCAAATACCAGTACCAGACACCAGTACCAGACGCCAGTACCAGACACCAGTACCAGACGCCAGTACCAGACACCAGTACTAGACGCTAGTACCAAACACCAGTACCAAACACCAGTACCAGACACCAATATCAGACACCAATACCAAACACCAGTACCAGACACTAGTACCAGACACCAGTACCAAACACCAGTACCAGACACTAGTACCAGACACTAGTACCAGACACCAGTACCAAACACCAGTACTAGACGCCAGTACCAGACACCAATATCAGACACCAGTACCAAACACCAGTACCAAACACCAGTACCAGACACCAATATCAAACACCAGTACCAAACACCAGTGCCAAACACCAGTACCAGACACCAATATCAGACACCAGTACCAAACACCAGTACCAAACACCAGTACCAGACACTAGTACCAGACACTAGTACCAGACACCAGTACCAAACACCAGTACTAGACGCCAGTACCAGACACCAATATCAGACACCAGTACCAAACACCAGTACCAAACACCAGTACCAGACACTAGTACCAGACACTAGTACCAGACACCAGTACCAAACACCAGTACTAGACGCCAGTACCAGACACCAATATCAAACACCAGTACCAAACACCAGTGCCAAACACCAGTGCCAAACACCAGTACCAGACACCAATATCAGACACCAGTACCAAACACCGGTACCAAACACCAGTGCCAAACACCAGTATCAGACACCAGTACCAAACACCAGTACCAAACACCAGTACCAAACACCAGTACCAGACACCAGTACCAGACACCAGTACCAGACACTAGTACCAGACACCAGTACCAAACACCAGTACCAGACACCAATATCAGACACCAGTACCAAACACCAATACCAAACACCAGTACAAGACACCAGTACAAGACACCAGTACCAGACACCAGTACCAGACACCAGTACCAGACACCAGTACCAAACACCAGTACCAGACACCAGTACCAGACACTAGTACCAGACACCAGTACCAGACACCAGTACCAAACACCAGTACCAAACACCAGTACCAGACACCAGTACCAGACACCAGTACCAGACACCAGTACCAGACACCAGTACCAGACACTAGTACCAGACACCAGTACCAGACACCAGTACCAGACACCAGTACCAAACACCAGTACCAGACACTAGTACCAGACACCAGTACCAAACACCAGTACCAGACACCAGTACCAGACACCAGTACCAGACACTAGTACCAGACACCAATACCAAACACCAGTATCAGACATTAGTACCAGACACCAGTACCAGACACCAGTACCAGACACCAGTACCAGACACCAGTACCAGACACTAGTACCAGACACCAGTACCAAACACCAGTACCAGACACCAGTACCAGACACCAGTACCAGACACTAGTACCAGACACCAGTACCAAACACCAGTACCAGACACCACTACACACAACCAAAGCAATAAATAAAATAGTTTATCAAGTCTCTTAAAAAACAAAATTGCACTTACAATAAATAATAAACATTGAGACACAGAGGTATATAATATATATATAACACTTCTAATCCAGTTAGAACCTTTGTAAACAACAATGCTAGTGGCCCCGCCCCCTTCTCCTGTTTTCATTCAGTCTTAAATCAAACAGAATGAACCAAATAGTTTCTAGTTTACTCTGTTTATTCTGCTATAGAACAAACATGCTGAGGTGCTGAGGGTGAAACTTCTTATCATTCAGACACCAGTACCAAACACCAGTACCAGACACTAGTACCAGACACCAGTACCAAACACCAGTACCAGACACCAGTACCAAACACCAGTACCAGACACTAGTACCAGACACCAGTACCAAACACCAGTACCAGACACCAGTACCAAACACCAGTACCAGACACTAGTACCAGACACCAGTACCAAACACCAGTACCAGACACCAGTACCAAACACCAGTACCAGACACTAGTACCAGACACCAGTACCAAA
Organism: Gouania willdenowi; assembly: GCF_900634775.1. NCBI lineage: Eukaryota > Metazoa > Chordata > Actinopteri > Blenniiformes > Gobiesocidae > Gouania > Gouania willdenowi. Next base: position 43,486,498 of record NC_041056.1, on the reverse strand, counting down.
CACCAGTACCAGACACCAGTACCAAACACCACTACCAGACACCAGTACCAAACACCAGTACCAAACACCAGTACCAGACACTAGTACCAGACACCACTACCAGACACCAGTACCAAACACCAGTACCAAACACCACTACCAGACACCAGTACCAAACACCAGTACCAAACACCAGTACCAAACACCACTACCAGACACCAGTACCAAACACCAGTACCAAACACCACTACCAGACACCAGTACCAAACACCAGTACCAAACACCAGTACCAGACACCAGTAGCTCCTGCTCCTCAAAGATTACAAGTGGCAAAGGTGTAGAGAGGAAAGTAAGAAGTCAGTGTGTACAGTACATACACACTCTGACAAACCCCTTCATTTGTATCCACTAGGAATGTCACAGTATTGACAGTATCACAATACTAGGGTATAACAAGTGCCTCGATAATGTTGGGGTTATGTCACGGTCAGTGACGTGTCGTGAGCACTAGGGTTGGGTAGGCAGTGCGTTGCAAATGGAGACCACCAATATCAACACCAATGACAATTTCATATGTTTCTGCTGGCAAGTGTTAATTCAATTCAATTAAATTCAATTCAATTTTATATGTGTAGCGCAATTTACAACAAAGTCATCTCAATGCGCTTATCAAAATATGAAAGTATAATAAGAAAAAAAATAAGATCCACATGAACAAGTATTTATTATCTAACAAAATCAACATCATAAACACCATTAAAGAAACATAAACAATTATTTAATATAGCCTCCATACTCTCCCAACAAGATTCACATTAATACAAACTATGGGAACAGAGGCAGAGCATCAATGTGCTTTTGAGAAGGGGTGTGGCCTCCATCTGCCTTACAGCGGTTAGGAAATAGTGATGTTTAATAATTTGGGCTATGAAAAGCACAAAATACTGACACTTTCAAACTTATAGGTTCTGTAGGCTATCGGAAGTATTTTATAATTATATTATAATTAAAACAAATAATCAAAATATCAATTCACCCTTGGGTAGGCACTGCCTACCTTGCCTACCCTGACGGCACGTCACTGATCACGGTATAACATAATGAGCCGTTGCTCTAAAAAAAACAAGTTTTATGTTGAATGTAGTGACCGTTTCAGAGTAAACTACAAGTCCCATAATGCTTTGGGGCGTGGTCATAGGTTACAGGTGGTTGAGTGTGAGGCAGTGTCGGTGTCACGTCAGGGCTCACCCTGCTGACCTACTGTGCACCCCCCACCCCACTCTTCCCACTCTACACGGGGGGCCCTGGGACAAACCTCTTATTACTCAACGAGATCTGATTGGCTATCACAACTGACTGTGTCCAGTCACTGACAGGCACGGGAGCCTGCTCTGTTGATTCTGAAGGCCTTAGATTTTTTACAACACAAGCGAGCTGAAATATGATTGGATAAAAACTGTACCATAATCTACATCACTGGAAGCAGCACAGCCGCTGCCATAGGTTGCTTTCACGTGACGTTACGTTGCTGCATCGCGAGAGCGCGAGATTCAGATGGAGGACAGGAAGCTTGAGAATGTTTCATCTGAAATAATCATAATGTCTATGTTTTGTGTAGTTTACGGCTGCTCCAATCGTTCTAACTGAGAAAAGGAAAATAGATTTTATAGAGTACCAAAGATTGTCGTTCACAAAGGTGAGAAATGTAAAAAGCTCACAAAACAACGCCGTAAAAAGTGGATTTTAAACCTACGTCTGTGGTCAGGAGGAGCAGAGTCTGCTGATGCCTGTTTCTATAGCGACCACTTGGTCAGAGGTTTGTTAGCTTAGTGAGCTAACTTTGTTTTTGTGGCTGTGTTAAATAGCATTAGTTTGTCGTTCAACTTTAGTTTACTAAGTAATGATTGTTAAGTTACAGGTAATTTAATATTTTTAGGATGCCCTGGTGCTTTTGGTGACGTTGAGTCAGTAGTAAAAGTAGCAGTAAAAGCTAAACAACCTAATGCTGTTTCACTACATGTCATAAAGTACTATTCAGTAGTAATATTTATATATGTATGTGACAAACAAACCTCATGTATCCTTGACTGTTAGGCTAACGTCGTTGTTTACATTATAGCCGTTACTGCTAGCTGCTAGCATCTTAACACATAAAACAATATCAGAACAAACCCTGGTGAAGACCAAACCATAATCATCGTGGAGCTGTTTGTTACCGAGATTGTGGACCCACCCACTCACTAAAAAGTGATGTTCCTCCATACTTTTATAGGATGTATCTGCTGTTTGGTGCAGTAGGATCATGTTTCAATGTTGAATGGTGTTTGATATTTATTTTAAATGAGACAGAGAGAGACGTGGCTTTTATCAGCTGTGCTACAGTGCCTTGTTTGAGTGGAGGCGACTCTGGTGTGAGGTCAGAGGTTAAAGGAAACATGGTGTATAGAGGTAGAAACAGAGGAGTTATTAGAAGCTGTGCATGAGTCAGAGGTGTGGAAATATTCTGGTTTCACCACATCAACAAACCATAAAGGAGAAAATTGTGGACAATACGCAAACACTGCTAGTGTACTGTGTGCTACATGAGAAGACACTTAACAACCCGGCATCCAGAAAAATTCTGATAGTTCTCCTCGTTTGGTCTGATAGTCAGTCAGCCATAAAATAGAAATAAAATAACACAACCATGACTCAGTTATCATCATTCATGCTTATAAACTAGATATGTTATGTAGTTGAATATTTGCTGTAAAACAATTGTTAGAAAACGGTGGGAGTGTTTTGTTTAAAGGGGACAAATCATGGTTTTAAATCCTTCCTTTTTACATATAAATCATACAGTTGTGGTCTATATAAAGCAGAACTGCAATGCTTGGGTCTGAATTCCTCATTATTATAGCTCCACCCCTTTTCTACCCCTTTTCTGATGTGCTTCTGAGAGCAACTCGTTTTGGTGCTGTCTCTTTAAATGCAAATGAGACACTCCATACCCCGCCCCCTCTCCAGGTGACACTCGGTTCAACTCCACCCTGTTCGGCCATTTTTGTAGTTTGATAGAAGAGATACGGCTATGTAGCGGAGCAGAAAAAGTTTATTCAGATATTATTTACAAAATGTCACCAACGTTAGACTTGTCCATCCAGCCTAACATGTTCCAGCCAGAGTCTGACCCAGTGGAGCGAGATGAAAATGAAGATGATGAACCTGTAGAACCCTAACAAGTGAGCTAACACAAGCACCGAGCTAACGCTAGCGCCAAGCTAACGTCACAAAATACATTTTAATACAGTCTTTTCAAAGACAAAAACGTCAAAGTGAAATGACTAATGAAAACTTTAGACTTAAATTAAATCACGTAGGCCATATCATCAAGGATCTAAAACGAGCACACAGCGCTAACATATGAAGACGGTGCAACTGCTAATGCTAACAAAACAATGACAGGGACGTCTTATCATCACACTTTTTAGCATTATTTACAGCTTACCGAAGTGCTCTGTTCATCGTCTCCAAAGATAGAAGGAATTGAACCCTCAACCAGACAAAGTCTTTCTGTAAATCCTTCTTTATACTGGTGGAGGTTGATGAAGCAGTCATCATTGAAGTGCTTCACACACACAAAAATGACCTTATCCACAGATGTGGTACATTTCTATAAAAAATAAAACTCAACCAGACACTTTGAAAAGGTTCTGATGCTGGGAGACGGTGTAATGAAGCGTGTGGGTTACTACATCCAACAACCCAACATTTTGACTTATCCTCTCGTAACTTCAGCATCCTGGAGCTTGGACTACAAAATAAAAGCCAGAAATAAAAATGGCGGATTGCTCGAAGTGTTGGACCTGGAGTTGATGAACTAATTTAGCAGTTCTGCTGCAAATACTGTGACGTAATAGTTCAAAAAATGAAATAGAGAATAGAAAAATCAAAACAGATTGAAAAATATGAGTAAAACAGAATATAAAGATATTAACGGAGCATCTGGAGAGATTAATTTGATTTTTTCTGTACTTCTAAACACTCTAAATATACAACAAAATGCATTTAAGGGCTAAAAAAGTGGATTTATAATGATATGTCTCCTTTAATGAACCATGTACAAATTGACTTGAGCTATTTGAAATTTATTGATTTGATAAATGTTAAGTTTTGCAAATAAATGACTTCTTGGAGCTGAGAAAGTAATAATTCTATTGTCTCCAGTTTAGTACAGTGAGTACAGGATCAGGAAATATTAGAATAACTTATCAAAAGATCAATCATTGCATAATAAAGATTTAGCAAGACTTTTACATTTAGGAAATACAGATTTTTACCAATCATTCCAATATTTTTGGTAATCTTTGATTTATCAAGTGAGATATGAGGCATAAAGGATAAGTTTTCATCTATAATTACACCAAGAAAAGCAGTTGAGCTGAGATTATAAAGTGTAGTGGAGAACCTCTGAGACATTAGTGGTAGTTGCAGTATTTGGTGAGATCTACTTTGTTTATCTCTGTCCTCCCCCAGTCACTACAAACATCCTCAAAAAATATTCTTCCATTATCATTTATGTTGATGTTTGGCCTTAAGCTGAGCACTTGTTAGCATTAGTAACTATTTAACGTGTTCCTGAGCCGAGTGCTAACACACGCTGATAACAGCCAACGAAAAAGGAAAAACAGGAAGCTTTTTATCTTTCTGTTGACTGTTCTGATCAGACGCTGATTCTTTACTTCTTCCTGTTCCTTTACGTGAATCTTATTAACAGTTGTTAAACATCATTAGCATAGCTTCTGCTTTTAACTGTTTAAACATTGCCTTTGCTAACAGTTTGCTGCATTTAGATGATGATGATTCAGCAGATCATCTGGGATTATTGTTGTTGTATTTGTGTGTATTTCACAAATAGTGTGTTTGTGTGTAGTTTAGTGTCAACACATCAGCCACAACAATGAGGCAGTGAATTATTTTCTGTTCTTTACATCGTTAGGTTTACACATCTTACTGTTAACAGAAGAAGTACATTTCCTTATATTACAGCTTTGTTTTTTCACCTCTTCAGTCCAACATAAGAATAAAGGAGTTTTCATATGATAAGAACAATAATAAACTTTATTTTAAGCATTTTAAACCTTTCCAGAACAAACACTTCTAGTAGTTTTAAAGTTGCTGCGTTGGCTCTGAGTTTCATCATCCTTTGTAAATATTATTAATAATCAAATGAAATCCTGTTGAGGACAAACCAGAGTAAATGTTTAAAGCTGTGATGCTTCATATATTCAGTGTGTTGGTTCTATCATTGCTGTAGATATTGTGACGCTGTGCACAGGGAGTGTCTTTGTTAACCAGCAGTGAGTAAATAACTAATACTGAGAACTGCTGGAGGCACAGATCACTTTAGGAAAGGATTATGTGCAGAAAAAATAGAAACATTTAGCTTTTTTTTGGTAAAAGTAGCTTTTATAGGGATCCTCTACAAATATGTCCTAAAACCTTCTAAATGTCCTTATTAATAGATCGATGTCTAACCAAACACATTGATTTTGTTTCCTTTTAAAAATAGCACTACTTTACAGTTTTAGAGCCTGTGTTCCTCCATCTAGAAATCATGTGATTGATGATGTCACACGGCCCCACTGTCTGTAAACATCCATTGTTTTCTATTGGAGTGAAACATTCAGCCTGATTTATAGATTATTTAGTAGATTTTTCAGTCAAATTACAACTTGTGCTACTTTTAGTTGCTCTAAAAAATCAGGAAAAGATAGTATGAAAAGATTGAGTAAGTGAGAAATACCAGGAAGTTTACTATATGGGTATGGTGTGCACACTAGTCATACTCAACCATCTCCCATGATGCATTGGGAGCTGAATGTTAAATGGTCCTGGAAGCATTTTCAAAATAAAAGCATCTCTTCTTGTCTTCCATTATTTTTTTTAACACTTTTGTAAATATGGCTCTTATTTTGAAGTGAACAGGAAGTGTAGTCAGTCGACCAATGGAGGGTCTCTGAAAATGTGTGAATGAAATATGTCTATGTGAGTTTTATGGATCAAATCGGCACATGTTGATATTCTACTTGGTCTTTTTCTAACTTCAAATGTTTTCAGAACTTTCAAAATAAAGGTAGAGAATCAACATAGATATTTAGCCTCAGTGTGAACAAGGTTTTTAACGCTGGTGGTTCCAGATGCATCTTGGGAAATTTGGCAGTATACTTCAGTGGGAACGCTCATCATCATATATAGTCTATAGTAGACAGTATATATACTATAGTATATAGTAGACAGTATATACTATAGTATATACTAAACAGTATATACTATAGTATATAGTAGACATTATATACTATAGTATATAGTAGACAATATATATAATAGTATATAGTAGACATTATATACTAAAGTATATAGTAGACAGTATATACTATAGTATATAGTAGACAGTATATACTATAGTATATAGTAGACATTATATACTATAGTATATAGTAGACAGTATATACTATAGTATATAGTAGACAGTATATACTATAGTATATAGTAGACAGTATATACACTATAGTATATAGTAGACAGTATATACTATAGTATATAGTAGACATTATATACTAAAGTATATAGTAGACAGTATATACTATAGTATATAGTAGACAGTATATACTATAGTATATAGTAGACAGTATATACTATAGTATATAGTAGACATTATATACTAAAGTATATAGTAGACAGTATATACTATAGTATATAGTAGACATTATATACTAAAGTATATAGTAGACAGTATATACTATAGTATATAGTCGACAGTATATACTATAGTATATAGTAGACATTATATACTATAGTATATAGTAGACATTATATACTATAGTATATAGTAGACAGTATATACTATAGTATATAGTAGACAGTATATACTATAGTATATAGTAGACAGTATATACACTATAGTATATAGTAGACAGTATATGCTATAGTATATAGTAAACAGTATATACACTATAGTATATAGTAGACAGTATATACTATAGTATATAGTAGACAGTATATACACTATAGTATATAGTAGACAGTATATACTATAGTATATAGTAGACAGTATATACTACAGTATATAGTAGACAGTATATACTATAGTATATAGTAAACAGTATATACTACAGTATATAGTAGACAGTATATGCTATAGTATATAGTAAACAGTATATACACTATAGTATATAGTAGACAGTATATACTATAGTATATAGTAGACAGTATATACACTATAGTATATAGTAGACAGTATATACTATAGTATATAGTAGACAGTATATACTATAGTATATAGTAGACAGTATATGCTATAGTATATAGTAAACAGTATATACACTATAGTATATAGTAGACAGTATATACTATAGTATATAGTAGACAGTATATACTATAGTATATAGTAGACAGTATATACACTATAGTATATAGTAGACAGTATATGCTATAGTATATAGTAAACAGTATATACACTATAGTATATAGTAGACAGTATATACTATAGTATATAGTAGACAGTATATACACTATAGTATATAGTAGACAGTATATACTATAGTATATAGTAGACAGTATATACTACAGTATATAGTAGACAGTATATACTATAGTATATAGTAGACAGTATATACTATAGTATATAGTAGACAGTATATACTATAGTATATAGTAGACAGATATTTATGCCATTTTTAACAGTATTTTTGTATTTAGATATGTATTTCATGTGGTTGTTTCCTTTATTCCCCTACTGGTTATTAATATAACTTGTGTATTATTCAGATTAAGTATGTGTAATAGTTCTATTGATTATACTACAGGGTGTAGTGAAACAGTCTTCTACGTCTATTAAGAACTCTCTTCTCATGTGTTCTGCAGGCCAACCTGAACGACTCCCACAACCAGATGGTGGTCCACTGGGCCGGAGAGAAGAGCACCGTCATCGTGGCTTTGGCCCGAGACAGCGCGGGGGCCACCGGCCCCAGAACCAGCTCTGTCAGTAAACCTCTGTGATCTATCACAGATACTTAGCGGTAGCATGTTAGCGTCACCCAGAGATACTAGTTTACAGCAGCGTTAAAGGAGCAGCTGGTCCTTGTGTCGCCACCATCAGCTACTGAAGCCACGCCCACTGGTCAGATCAGACTAATTCTACATCATTTAACACCACACGTGTGCGTTAAGTGTTTAGTTTAGAGACACAAAGATGCACTAAATGGATGCTGTGGTATGTGGAGGTGAATTAGTCTGGTTACTAACTGAGTCACTACAGCTACTGTGACTCTAACAAGATGAACATGTCTGACTAATGTTAGTGTTAATTTATCTCCTGTTAAAGAATAGAATCTAACCAAACCTCTACTGTCATATATGATTTTTGATGGAGTCAAATTCACTACAGGTACGGTTTAAAACCACATTATTGGTGGTGTTAACGCCCCCTGGTGGAATTTCCACACATTTACAAATCAGAACACGTGACAATAGTAAATTTAGCAAATATTCCTTCATTGAGAAGATTATTAAAGGAGAAGTATTATTTATATATATTTAAATATTAAATGAACAGCAATTTTCCATTAATTTCATGTAATTTTAAGGAAGAAATACTATATTGGGATATAAATCTACCTGTATCGTGATTTATAACATTTAATATCGCACAGCACTAGCTTCACCAATCAGAGCCTTTAAATCTTTAAATGATACATTTTGACTAATGATGAGAAAACTAAACGTATAGTGAAGCTGACCATTGCTCTTCATCTTTAGGTCTACATATCCTATGACTATGGAACCAGTTTCACACTGGTTTCAGAGAGATTCCAGCTTTCAAAGGCCAAGGCAATGAGTGGCTCCAAGCAGGTCATCTCCCAGTTCTACCACAGCCCAGCAGACAATAGGAGGGTATGTTCTTCTCCGTTTCTCTGAGGGACACAGCTGGCTTTGATGTAAGAAGTGATCCCATGATGGAATCATTAATGAGTCCCAGTGCAGCAGATTAGGAAAACAATCGTTCACTTTGGTATAAAAGCATGAAATTTGGCACAGATACTCTCTAAGGGCACCTATTTTGGAAAAAGGCTTTGATATGGTGGCCATTTTTCAAGATGGCCACCATTCGCTATTCAATGGTTATTATATAACCAAAAAATGCTTGGAGCGGGTCAAACGAGGTGTCAGCAGAAAGGTCTGGTTCTCCCAAGGCTGCAGAGGTTTGGTGTTTTCCTGCACCAGGGGTAACCTCAGAGGAAGAAAAGGGAGCGACTTTTATACTGCCTTCTCCCATTGACCGAGGTTTCCCCTGGTGCAGGAAAACACCAAACTCCCACGGCCTCCTGCGGGTGTAATTCAGCCACTAGCCAAAAACAAACCACATATTTGGACTCGGGGGAATAAAACACGTTCGCTGGTGCCACATTTTTTACAAAACAAACAATTTCTTTGCACCGCGATTGTGTGTTTCGCCTCTAGCGGACGCAGTTCTGACTCTGCCCGCGAGGAATGTACATATTTGGACTCGGATGGACCAGACCTTTCTGCTGACACCTTGTTTGGCTTGATCTGAGCATTTTTTGGTTATATAATAACCATTGAATCGCAATGGCGGCCATCTTGAAAAATGGCCGCTATATTGAATTTTTGAGTGGCCAACACCTTTTTCCAAAATAGTACCTGTGCCAAATGTCATGCATTTATACCCAAGTGAACGATTCTCTTGAAATACGCAGTTCAGAAATGTTCCTGCTAATGCTAATGCTAATGCTATTGTTTACTGTAAATGCTTTGAGGGAACATTTCTACAGAATCATGTTCTGCTTGTGTAAAGTTTACTTTGGCCTCTGTTCAACCATCATAGCCTGGAACATTTTTCTGTTTCTAACCAAACATTTTCCTCGTTGACGACACTGCAGAGTTCTCACGGATCCTTAAAATGTCTTAAATCAATATTTCAAAAGTCTTACATTTTAACACATAATAAGTATGTTTGTGGGATTGTAATTAGTTTCACATTTAAAAATAAATGAAATATAAACTCAAATCACGGACGTTGGATAATTGAAATTGTCCACACACAGCTGAACAAAACCTTGCACAATCACATTGGTATTTTAGATGTTGAAATAATGTTTTATATTGTGTGTGTGTGAGTAAATATGCATGTTTTTGTTGTTTAAAAATTTGGATGCCAACACTTACAAATAGATGAGAGTGAGCTCAGATGTTGGTGATGTGTTAAATTAAATGTAGCGTGTGGGTAATGTGGATGGAAATTAGCTTTGGCTACAATCCTACATACTCACAGGTACTTGTTTTATTAGCATTTTCTGTTTTTAGGCCGATCTACCGGACTCAAAACGCCCTCACTTTGTTGTTGTTGTTGTTGTTATGTACAAAATCGCTACTCTGTTATTTGTAAACAAATCAGGCTGAAATTTGGTTGGTATAATAATATAATATAATAATGATAATAATAATAGTGCATTGGATTTTATATATATTTTAGTGCTTTATCATTGACACTCAAAGCTCTTTACAGAGTTAAGTCATTATTCTTTCACTCCACACTTAGTGGTGGTAAGCTACTATTGTAGCCACAGCTGCCCTGGGGCAGACTGACGGACGTGAGGCTGTCATACTAGGCAATGTGGGTGTCTTGCCCAAGGACACAATGACAGATACCACTGGAGCGACTGTCCCCCACTGTGGCCCCTGGAGTTCTCAGTGGTCTACATCCAACTACTAACCAGGACCAGACCTGCTTAGCTTCACTGATCTAATGAGATCGGCCAATCACAGGCTAGGATGGACAAATCTATAGATGTGTATGCATCAACGCTCGGAGCCCGATTTTCCATTTAAAGGGCACAAGGGTCCCCAAAAAAAAAAAAGAAAGTCGATTGCTCATTTATTTGCGTGTCAAATATTACCCTCATGACGGGCTGCGATTGCCGCCAAATACACTTTCACAGTGAAACAGGCTACGCACTTGTCAATCAGGCCCTGCAGGAATTATAAGTTCACTCCCCCCGGTCCGTGAAAAGGGATGTGGCACCCCTGGGGAAACCAACCCTCGAAACACTGTAGGTCATTTACATAACCCCGGTTTCATGAGTATTATGAGAGAGATGTCTAACTCATATTTATGGAAAAGAACCCCCCACTTGCAATCATACAGAGAGCTACTAGAAGAGGCCCGGGTGCCCTGTATGCTGGAGATCACACACTGTGAGGGTCCCACCGCTGACAGATGGAGCCATTCAGGGGCCAAGCACAGTCCCAGTCGCTCTGGGTGCGGGTGGAAGATCGTTCCTCCTGCCTGTGACAGCAGATCCCTGCCAAGGAGGAGGGCACAGCAGCTGGTAAATTTCTTCCAGCCCCTGCATGGCCAGTGAGGGGCCACCAGGATCAGTGCATGACCCTGCTCCCTCACCCTGGACAGAGTGGGGAGTATAAGGGCCAACGGGGGAAACGCATGTGTGCGGCCAGACGTGCGCCAGAGCGTGTACGCCGCTGGGAGCATCCGTGCCGTCAGGAGCCCATGGTGCGCTCGTGAAAGTGTAACAGGTGGAGCTGGTGAACGAGGAACATCCAGCTGCATCACTGAGGGAGGAGAAAACAGACAGACCGTCTTTTTCTTCAAGCTTGGGAGAGAGGAGGAAGGTGTGAAAGCCTCCTCCTCCTGAGAGGCGACAAAGGCGGCAGGCCGCTGGCAGCCCCAGCAGGGTCATATGCAGGAGCAGAGTCCATAAGAGCCGTGTCCTCTTTGCTCGAAGCGCCGTGAGGAGGAAGAAGGAGATCCCGGCAGACATCAGACACGCCGGCTTACGACGGAGGCTGCGTGCGTCAAATGCCGTGCAGCGAGCCGCAGTGCATCCCGTTCCCTCTGTGAGAGGAGCCTCAGTTTCCATTGCCTCTTGACGCAGGCAGGAAGAGCAGGTGGATTAGCTTTTATGCTACCACGTGGCAGCTAACGCAGGTGCTAGCAGGGATGCAGGACAACGTGCGCCAGACGTCTAAGACGTCAGGGACAGCGTTGACTATTTTTGAACAGCAGCTGGATCGCTGGATTTTGGGAGTTCGAGTACTGTGGTACGAAGCTGGAACCGGGCCATACAAGGTGGTGAGGGCTCTGGAAAGAGACCAACGCAAACAGGAGCTCAGAGGGCGTTGAGAGTCGTGGTCTGGGACAACAGCAGATGTGCTGGGGTCCGTGAGCTCTGGCCTTGTGGCACAGAGCTAGCAGTGGGGCTGTCACCGGGGTTGTACCCGAGTGAGAGGCTGCTGGAGGCCAACGTGGACGCCGGAGCGGCAACGAGCAGTCAGCCGGAGCCGAGACTCATGGTTTTCAAGCCTTGCGGCAGTAAAGGACAGCACACACGAGCCCGGAGGCGTCAAGTGGTGATGTCTGGGAGCTCTGGACCTGTTGGTGCAGAGCTCGGAGCGGCTAACAGACACTGTGAGTGAGAGAGCTGCTCAAGGACCAACGTGCGACAACGTTGTCGGAGAGCCCACAGCCGGAGCTGGGGCTCTGAATTTCATTTACCTGTGAAGGAGCAGCACTTACCGAGCAGAGAAATTTAAGCGCTTGTTGCTTCTCGACCTGTTGTGGTCCACGCAATGATACTTAAGTGAAATGAGGAACTGTACATCCGCCCTCCCTCTTATAGAGGGTGAGAGTGTCCCTGGCGTATGGACAGTTCTTTCCAGCCAATCAGGGCTTGGCGGATTGAAAAGTGCTTCTGAGGGCTACAGGGAGTGTGTATCCCATAGTGAGACATCTCACGAAATATTATGAAATAGAAATAAATTGAATGAAAATTGCCTGTCCAACAAAGACTTTTTGTTATTTTATAGATTTCTGGTTATTCTTGTGGTCATCTTGTGTGTTTTGAGTGATTTTAATTATTTTAGTCTGTTTTTTGTGGGTCATTTTGTGTAGTTTTGTGTGTTTACTTTGGGGGCCGCCAGTTGCATGTCTGCACTAGACACTGGAGAAAAATTACCCTAACCCTATGTTAATTGATTTGGCATTTTTTACTGTGAAGTTGGTCTTAAATTTAATTTCAAATGGCATTAAAAAGTCTTGAATTTAATTTGACTAAAGCTGTAAAAACAATACACTGACTTATGGACGAGTCGACTAGTCTATTATGCAAGGTTTTTATAGAACAGTTCAGTTTAGGCTCAAAATATTCTACAAGAGTAAAATATTGTCTTTGATAATATTGAGTGCATTTAAAATCTAAAAACGTCCTCTGTAACTGTTTTCCACACTAGTTTGTTACACACAGACACTGATGTGTGTCAGGATACATGGGTTTGTATGATTTCTCTGATTATATTCACATTTTACAGTTAATGTGCTGTTACATGCATTCATTTTTACTCAGAGCCTTAAAGCTGCAGTAAGTAGAATCGTGGGAAACAACCAGGCTCCCCTCCCCTCCCTGTTTCATCCTGGTGAACGCTCCAGCTGTGGAGCTCTTAGTGACTCTTCTCTCAATAGAGATTTTATCTTGTGTTATTGGAGAGTTTGACATTATTCTGTAGTTACTGCCCTGAACAGCTCGTCCCCCCCACACAGCTCACAGAGGAGGCTGTGATCTCAGCTGAGTGACAACCATCACTCTGCATCCAGACTGTAAAATGAATTACGTCTGTTCTTTGGATAAGCTTCTCTTTGGTTTACACACGATTTATCCCGTCTGTTCTCACTCTCTCTCTGAAGCCAGTATGTGGGGTAGACTGCATGCTGGGTTCTCCTGTTTCCTCTGTCTTTGTCACTGTTGTGTCTAATGCTGTGAATTATCCTGATGGAACTATTGATCTTTTACTATCAATGGTTCGTGAATGTGCTTGACTTCAGCTGAGCAGCCAATAATAACAGCCAAAACAACTTGTGTAGCACATACTAGAGCTGCAGCTAGTGATTATTTTTGTTGTCAACCAATCTATCCATATTTTTTCTATTAGTTGTCGAGTCATGATTATTTTTCTGTTTTGAAGCACATGCTTTAAACCTTCCAGCTGTGAACGTGTTTTACACAGAGGCATTAAAACATTGACATAAAACATGTATTTATTATTCGTGTACCCTTCGTTCTTTGGTTATTTCGTTTCAAAACCAAATAAAACAAATTGAAAAAACGAATTGGGAAAAACCAAACAAGAGCGTTTTACTGTTTTAAAATTAAATCTGGTTTTATTTGTGAGATATTTGGATATTTACAGGGAAAGTCGGACGAGAGCTTCATGTTTTAATCTCCCACACAGACGAACTTTTATTCTGCTGTGTTTGAATAAAAATGATCTTGTATCATATTGTTCACCTCACACTGATGGCAGAGGTGTCATGTGTGTCGATGCTGGAAGTCTGAATCTGTGAATATCTGCCAACTTTACCCAACAGTGTTACGGTCCAAATAGTATCCAGATAATCTGGTGACTGGGCGGAGTTTTGCTCCCGGTTCGGACATAAAAGAAGCAACACATTAGTTACATTACTCGTGAATTGAATCATTATTAACACATAAATAAATCAAAGCCAAAAAAAGCCTAAAACATGCCAACAGGTGGAACCAGAGGTGGTGTAATGAATCTACTGGTGCCCCTGGTTTCGGTGTGAGTTGATGGCTTCTGTTAGTGACTAGTGGTATTATAACATGCAAAACAAACATTTTACTGCCCTCAAAAAAACTAATTGTTTTTGGAAAAGTGTGAAATGGTAGAAGTTCTAACATCTATTGTTCTTCACTCCAGTCAATGGTCAGTCACCAGTTTATCTAGATACTATTTGGACCGTAACACCACAAAACAAAACATAAATGTGAGCAGCTTTTATGAGCTTTTTACGATCTAAACAGTTCTATTGTGTGAGGAGACCTGGTCCTGGGAAGGGAATCCAGCTGCAGCAGACTTTAGTTCTCACTCTAATTTCCCCGTAAATATCAAAATATATCACAAACAGAAGTTAAAAAAAACCTGAAAAACACTGCTTATCTGGCGTTTTGGTTTTCTGTATGAAGGGTACATGGATTATTTATAGTGTAGTTGTTATATTTAACACATAAAATGTTATTGAAATCACAATAAAATCATGAATAAATTAAATATCACAAACTTAAAGTATAAATTGTCTTGAACAAGCCCCACTAACACTAGCACCCCTAGTGGTCAATGTAAGGTACTGCATTAGAAAGAAAGCAGGAAGCGTCACACTCCTGGAGTCTAAATATACAGCCAAGATAAGCAGAAGTGATTCACTGTCCAATCAGAACACTTTGAATTACAATATGTGCAAAGTTGATTATGGATTTTTGACCAAATGACGCCAAAATAAACGTACATACAGCAGCTTTAATGTGAACATTTAAACCCATGATCTAATGTTACAATTATGTGGATCAATAATATGTCTGATATGTGATCGCATTAAATGTATGAGATTAATCTTCAATTCACCACTTCACCATCACCACTGGTGTTTTCTCACGTTTCTACAGTTTAGAGTTAGAGCACCAGTGCTCCATTCTCTCACTATGTTTATTTATGCAACACAACCTTTGCTTAGGAAGTATCGTGCCAATCTTTTGAGCCCGTGTTGGCCGTAAACAACGTTTATAAATGAGGCCCTAGAGAGGTTGTAGTAAGGATTGGTAATGGAACAAATAACTAGCCACGCCCAGTCTAACTCAGTCCAACATAAGAATAAAGGAGTTTTCATATGATAAGAACAATAATAAACTTTATTTAGCATTTTAAACCTTTCCAGAACAAACACTTCTAGTAGTTTTAAAGTTGCTGCGTTGGCTCTGAGTTTCATCATCCTTTGTAAATATTATTAATAATCAAATGAAATCATGTTGAGGACAAACCAGAGTAAATGTTTAAAGCTGTGATGCTTCATATATTCAGTGTGTTGGTTCTATCATTGCTGTAGATATTGTGACGCTGTGCACAGGGAGTGTCTTTGTTAACCAGCAGTGAGTAAATAACTAATACTGAGAACTGCTGGAGGCACAGATCACTTTAGGAAAGGATTATGTGCAGAAAAAATAGATAATTTCTTTGGTAGAATAAGCTTTTAAAGGGATTTTCTACGGTTTTTATAAATGTGTCCTTATTAGTAGATCTATGTCTAATAAACACAATCTTATGCAACATATTCATTTAACCGCCATTTAAAAATAGGACTACTTTACAGTTTTAGAGCTTGTGTTCCTCCATCTAGAAATCATGTGATTGATGATGTCACACGGCCCCACTGCCTGTAAACATCCATTGTTGCTAAAAAGCTACTAAATAATCTATAAATCAGGCTGAATGTTTCACTCCAATAGAAAACAATGGGATGTTTACGGGCAGTGTGACATCATCAATCACATGATTTCAAGATGGAGGAACACAAGCTCTAAAACTATAAAGTAGTCCCATTTTTAAAAGGCAATAAAACTAATATATAGTTTAAAATAATGTGTTTTGTTAGACATAGATCAACACATTTGTAAAAACAGTGGAAGATCACTTAAACTACAGATTTATTGGCAGCTAATTATCATATTTTTATTCCTTATTCCTTATTAATAATAATAATAATAATAATAATAATGCATCAATTTTATTTAGCACTTTTTTGGTTACTGAAAGTCACTTTACAGAATTAAGGGATTATTCTTTCACTCCACAGTTAGTGGTGGTAAGCTAGTATTGTAGCCACAGCTGCCCTGGGGCAGACTGACATTTCTAAGCGTTGACAAAGAGAAGTGACAGTCCAGGTTTATTTACATTCCTTTTACACTCATGATAAATGATGATCATTTGTTTTCCACAGTATCTCTTTGTGGACTCTACCAACGACTATCTGTGGAACACCTTTGACTTCTGTAGGAGCGTAGAGGGATTCTCTCTGCCCTTCAAACCCACGGACCTCCTGCTCCACAGCACCAAAGCCAACCTGGTGCTGGGCTACGACGGGTCACACCCAAACAAGCAGGTGGGTCCGCCTACAACCGTTACCGCTATAGAACAGGGGTCCTCAACCATGGGGTCGTGAAACACTGGTAGGAGGTCGCCAGATGCCTTCAAGAGACAATGAACAATTTGAGCCTATTTTTGCTTATTTTTATCTTTTTTCTGCAACTCCACCAAACTCACCATATTTTAACCTATTTTCATAGCTTTTTCTTCCCATATTTTTGCTCCTTTTAATGTATTTTTGCTACATTTCTGAAACTTCTACATCACATTTTAATGACTTTTCTGCACATTTTTCCACTTTCCAGACATGTTCAGCACTAATAAACCCTTTCTACCACTTTTACACCTAATGTCGCATATGTTGATCCATTATTGTCTTTTAACCACATTTGCCGTTTAAACTAATTATTCTTTTATACCAAAATCCATTTAAATTAGAAAAATATTGCTTAAAAAAAACAAATTAAAAAAAATAAATAAATACTGTTCAGCCATTCATTTAGATTAATTAATTACAGTCTCTAATTAATTACATTATTTTTTTTAATGGAGCCCCACCAGGGGAAGAAACATTTGTTTGAACAGTAGCATTAGGTCTAATGTTTCTTAGTGTGAACCTAAGTTAAAGAATGAATGTGACCTATATTTGAAAGTGTGTGTGTCGTCCCCCCCCCCCCCCCCCCCCCCCCCCCCCTCTTACATCACTCCCTCTGTAGCTCTGGAAATCCGATGACTTCGGGGAGACGTGGGTGTTGATTCAAGAGCACGTAAAGACCTACTTTTGGTAAGAACAGCACTGACTCCGCCCACTCAACCAAAGGTGGATGAATTACACAATGAGGAGTGGAAGATAAAAGGAAACCTGATCAGGACAATATTGATCGGTTTAGCAGATACAGATTAAAACAGTTACACACTTGGATTGTGTTTCTAACATCAGATGAAAAATTCTTGATTTATCAGGATTTATTAACACGAGCACTTCTTGTCAAAAGGTTTTCATCCACTTTTTCTAATGTGGTCGTAAAGTCGGCAAACAACAGTAAATGACATTAGATGTAATCTGAGTACGGTCATTTCATGTCATTTCAACACAATTTTAGGACTCATACTTCAATAATAACTTCCCTAGTAACAGTAACACCCTATTACTACGCACTTATTATTATTATTATTATTATTATTATTATTATTATTATTATTATTATTATTAATAAATACAGATTGACAAACGCAGCAATCTAATCAATTATACAATGGTCACTAACACAACAACTATGATGATAAAAACAACAATAACAGCAAATAATAAAAACAACTACAGTAATAGTTAAAGTAAGAAAAGACAAAACAAAATGGAAGTGATTGATTATGACAGGAAATATTTGCTTATATTCAATAGATTTCAAT
Source organism: Gouania willdenowi (assembly GCF_900634775.1). Classification (NCBI taxonomy): domain Eukaryota; kingdom Metazoa; phylum Chordata; class Actinopteri; order Blenniiformes; family Gobiesocidae; genus Gouania; species Gouania willdenowi. Next base: position 43,468,102 of record NC_041056.1, on the reverse strand, counting down.
GCAGCTTCTTTGTTCTATACAGTATATACTACAAATATAGATAATTATATCCTGGTGTTTTCAGCATAGACACATGCTCGTTCACATGAAAGGGGTGGAGATTGCAGTTTATGATCTTAAATAAATATAATAAATATAAATCCATGATGACAGTGAACAGCAACAGTGTTAATGCAGCACACAGCAGGAGGCGGAGCTTTTATACTCGCTCAGATCTGATCCACTTCATAACTTGGTCCTGACCAGGTTGATGAAGTTTAAAATAATGAATAGTTAAAATCCATAATTCAGACCAAAAACAACCTGTTGTTACAGAAAAGACAGGAATGAAAGAACTCAGACAGGAAGCTGCTGATACTGTAAATGTGTAAAAGTGTGAGATTATTTATTATAATAATCCATAAGATGATAAACGTACAGACAGAGCTCTGCAGTTAAACTTTATTACAGCACACACGTGTTTCTATTCATATAGATCTATTTATCACACACTGGGATGAGAACACATTGTTTACTGTAGTATGTTCCTGATGATGATGTCAGCCTCACTATAGCGTATGAATGAATGAATGAATGAATGAATGAATGAATGAATGCTTTATGGAGATGCTGATGTCATTTTCCAGTAGGACTTGGCACCTGCCAAAGGTATGTGTAATGAGTCTATATAATACATGGGTTAGACTTTCTGAAATGAGTGACAAAAAATATAAAACCTTTTCATGAAATTCTAACTTTTTTTAGATGTACGTACCTGTATGTTCACCAATCAGAATTGCCGAGAACCGCCTTCCTGGGCTGCTGGCCAATCACAAATGGGACACAAGCTTGTCTCTGAGTGCGCTAACAACAACTACACTAGGCCCTATAAACACCACTTTAACACAATCACAGAATCCACCAATGAAAACGGAACGCGGAATGTGGTTGAAACGTCGTCACCGTGAGGAAAGACACGTTTTTTTATGGAAAAATGTTTCCGGGGTCCATTTATTAGGTGCCTGTTTAACTTTAACGTGTCTGTGAAAGTGTCTGTATCTCATGTAGCGCTGCATCACTCTGTGAAACCATGAGTCAGCATTAATCATCTTCACCTGCTCAGAGCGTTTAAACATCTCATCAGAGCTACAGAAGATCTGGATAAAGATGTTCTGTCGTTGAGGATGAGATCATCAATACCAGTGATTGTAGAGTCTGAAACATCATAGATTATTGATATTTTAAAATATTCTGCCCCCTAGTGGTGAAAAAACTGATACTTCCTTGTGTCCATTTATTTTTGTTTAATCATTACGGTTTGGAATGATGTCATCAGGATCATTTAAATTAAGTTAATTTAAATTCAGTTGATCAAAACTTAGTCAATAAACCTGATCAGATTCAGTAAATCATTGATTCCTATGGTGACATTAATGCTGTTCTCATATATATTTATATAAGATGAATAAATAAAAATGAGCAGTCAGAATAATCCATGTCAGCATAATTTATATCTACCTTTTAATTGTGTTTTACTCATTATTTTAAATTACATTTTTATTTTTGACACATTTTGTTTCATTATAGTTTTCTTTTTTTAATTAGTTTTATTTTGTTTCTTCACAGGAGTTAAAAACTAATATTTTTTAAAAAAAAATGATAAATATTTCTAAATACATGTAATTTGGAAAAAAAAAAAAAAAAAAGAGAATTTGGAAAAAATATAAAACGCATATGCATTTAAATGTATATTAAAAAAAATCGTAAATTGAATCGCAATATCTGTCAGAAAAATTGCAATTAGGTTTTCTGTGAAAATCGTACAGCCCTATTTTGATTACATTCATTTGTTTTTAAGCTAATGCCTGAAACGTTTTCTTTCTTTCTTGGTGCCCACCAGGGGGGTGGAACCCTACGACCCCCCCACCACGGTGCTGATCCAGAGACATGAGCCCCAGGGGGTCTCCACCATCCTCAGCAGCACCGACTTCTTCCAGAGTGAACAGAACCGTAGACTGATCCTGGAGCAGGTGGACAGCTTCCAGCTCAGAGACAAGTACATGTTTGCCACCACCACCAGGGTAAGAGGCTCCCAGGAACCTCACAGTAACACACGTGTCTAACTCAAGGCCCAGGGGCCAAAGACGGCCCTTTGCAGCACCCAATTCGACCAAAGTAGAAATGACAGAGAAAACATGAATTATTGTTAAAATGAAACTCAACAATATTTGCAAAAGCTCACAGTTTTCCCGGTGTTTATATTACATGACTTCAGTCATTTTTAATGTTAAACAGTCAAAAAAGAACTCAAATTTTTTGACATAATCCTTCAAATTTCCTCAAATTATTACATAATAAAAATTTGTTTCAAAAGTTAGGAAAAATAAACAACAATAAAATACACAAAATGACACTAAAAACACACACACTGAGATAGAATAATTAATACATAATACCAACAACACACAAAAATGACAACAGAAATTCACAAAATAAGAGAAAAATATACTGAATAATAAAAATAACAGACAAACGACAAGATACACACACACACACACACACTAAGAGAGAACAATACACACTGTTACCAGCAACACATAAAACAACAACAAAGACACACTAAATGATCACTACAAAATACACAAAAATAACAGAGAAACATATAAAATGACATAAGACCAAACACACACACACACACACACACACACACACACACACACACACACACACACACACACACACACACACACACACACACACACACACACACACACACAGAATAATTTAAATAATACCAACAACACACAAAAATACACAAAACAAGAGAAGAATATACAAAATACACTAAATGACACAAAAAACACATAAAATGATATTAGATATTATATTGAACAGAACATGAACTGAAAATATAGATCAAACTGTGTCTGTATTTGGTCCCTGAACTAAAACAGGTTTGACACCTGGTGCAACGCTAAACACCCTCAACTCATCAAATGACCTTTAGAACATAGAATAGACAACAGGTGGTGACGTTTCTACTGCTGAGAATCTTCTCCACACTCAACCATCACAGTTATAGATCTATAAAGGTAGATGTGTTAATAAAATAGGAGAGCATGTGAGAACTTTAAAGAAAATTATTTATTTATGTGATTTATATTCTGAGAGAGTAGGCGGAGCTTATTACTATACCATATTTACCTTTCTATGTGATGGAGTTACAGACGTATTGGAAGATGAACATGGAAGATAAATAAGGACACACCCCCTCACTATATTATCCATATCTCACAAAGTATTGATCAGATCAAATTAAACATTTACAGTGAGAATATTGAATAATTAATGAACAATTGGTAAAAAGAAATCTGAATTTGGTTGAAATGACATGGAAGGATCCTTAGCTACTGCTAAGCTAATCTCTTTAGCATCAATGTTAAATATGAAATAAATACAGTAAATAATAGAATATTTTCCATCCAAGCTGCTTTGGTTTGCTCCACTTATTTGGTAATTTGATAAAATTGTCAAAACTAACAACCTGGATTTGGATTTGTTGTTTTTACTAATGAAATTGAAAGTAATAATGCAGGAAGAACAGACAGAATACTGACCTTGACCTTAAATGTGACCTTGAGTCAAGGTCACACGTTGAAAGGAAATGTTGCTCAATGGTACCAGTGGACAAGTTTTTGTGAGGTCATGAACTTACTACTACTGATCATTGTACTGGTAGGTCACACAGCTTGAGATGAGCTTTTCATAAATGTCAACAACGAACTTGTACAATAATTATTAGTAGAGATATGGAAATATTTAGTTTTTGACACTTGAAGCGACCTTGACCGTGACCTTGACATTTTGGCTCCAAAGAAGTTTGACTGCACATCCTTGACATTGTCCGTATGAGATGATATACGTACATGTCATTAGTGCTGCATTAATAGACCAGGAGGAGTTCGACGACAAAGGAGTTGCAGAAGAAAAAAAATAATAAGAACTCCAACGAGATACAATAAGTAGCGTGTCATCAGCACTGAGTCAGTGTTTGGTGTGTGTGACGAGTGTAAAGTCAAGTGTTTCAGAGCAGATGGTTGCCATGTCTGTCGTCTCACACACATTTATCTGCTGCACACAATGAAACTACGTTTGATCTAATTATCATAAACACATGGTTTTTCACAGAACACATATGACGGCTGTACCCAGCATGAGTCAGCAGTTTGATTCTGCTTATCTGTTCCTCCCTGAAGTGACTCAGCTTTAGAAACATCACATGTTAAACACACGTTTAATATAGAACTTACAAATATCAGGATTCTTTTAATGTTTGGAGTTAAAAATTATTCTACGCTCAAGTAAAAACCCTTTTTGAACAGTTCTTTACTGCACATACAGCCTGGTCAATTACATTTTATAGTTACAATTACGTCTTCAATTACCCATGTTCATTTACAATTCAATTACGATTACAGTGGCCAGCATTTTTTCAAATTACTATTAAATTACAATTATTTTGGATCCTCGGAAAGTCATTTACAAATACGTTTTCATATACTAAAGTTAAATTACAATTCATCACAATTACTGATCCTTTTAATAAATATTGTTACCTTTTGTTAGCAGTTTGACCCATGTCTATAATCAGCTGTAAAATACACTAATAAATATTATCTATCATATAATTAGTTTCTTATCTATTGATCACCTTGTTAGGATTTATAATCAATAAATATATTGGTATTAATATTTATGGTGTGGATGTCTGAGTCTTTTTACGGTCACTATACCCATAGATTAATATATATTTATGTAAGCATCAAACTTGTACAATAAATATTAGTAGAGATCTGGAAAACTTTGGTTTTTGACACTTGACGTTGACGTTGTCCCTATGAGATGATACTGTATATGTGTAATTAGTGCTGCATTAATAGACTAGGACAGGGGTCTGTAACCTTTACTCTCAAAAGAGCCATTTTGCCTAATCTCGCCTGGATTAAAATCCTCCTGGAGCCAAAAAAAAAAAGAAGAACATTCTCAATAAAGACAATACAATGTTAAGATTCTATACAGTTAAAATAATATCAAATAATTTAATGAGTTAATGGAGTTGAAGGGCTACAAAAAATAAGTTGAATTTGATGACATGAGTGATCATGTCGGTCAACACATGCTAATAGCTAATTTCTTGCAACAAATCAAGCATGCATTATGCATATTAAGCCGACATGTTGGCAATTAAATAAATCTGTTCCCACACAATTAAAATCTCTATTTTCTTCCAAAATAGTGTTTTCGTTGGTTTAATTATCTTAGCAGGGATTTAAAACTTAAGGTTAGCCACAGGAAAGTGCAGGAAAGTTGATGATCTGTAGATGTTGCAGGAGGTGAAGTAGGATGGTGGCAAAGTTATTGAACAATGTGATTCATTTTTAGGATAACCAATTCTTTTATCATAATTTTATTTTACGTTATTGTCATTAATCATCAATACCATATTTTTTTAAACGCTACAAGGAGCCACTGTAAAAGAGTCAAAGAGCCACATGTGGCTCCAGAGCCGCAGGTTGCAGACCCCTGGACTAGGAGGAGTTGCAGAAAAAAATAATAAGAACTGCGATTACATTGTATTTGGCAATTTTCAATTACCAAATACAATATTAATAACTTTATTTATATTTCACTTTGAAAACAAGATACGGTTGTCTAGGCCATATCATCAAGGATCTAAAACGAGCACACAGCGCTAACATATGAAGACGGTGCATCTGCTAATGCTAACAAAACAATGACAGGGACGTCTTATCATCACACTTTTTAGCGTTATTTACAGCTTACCGAAGTGCTCTGTTCGTCATCTCCAAAGATAGAAGGAATTGAACCCTCAATCAGACAAAGTCTTTCTGTAAATCCTTCTTTATACTGGTGGAGGTTGATGAAGCAGTCATCATTGAAGTGCTTCACACACACAAAAATGACCTTATCCACAGATGTGGTACATTTCTATAAAAAATAAAACTCAACCAGACACTTTGAAAAGGTTCTGATGCTGGGAGACGGTGTAATGAAGCGTGTGGGTTACTACATCCAACAACCCAACATTTAGACTTATCCTCTCGTAACTTCTGCATCCTGGAGCTTGGACTACAAAATAAAAGCCAGAAATAAAAATGGCGGATTGCTCGAAGTGTTGGGCCTGGAGTTGATGAACTAATTTAGCAGTTCTGCTGCAAATACTGTGATGTAATAGTTCAAAAAATGTAATAGAGAATAGAAAAATCAAAACAGATTGAAAAATATGACTAAAACAGAATATAAAGATATCAATGGAGCATCTGAAGAGATTAATTTGAACTTTTCTGTACTTCTAAACACTCTAAATATACAACAAAATGCATTTAAGGGCTAAAAAAGTGGATTTAACATGATATGTCCCCTTTAATGTAGCACTAATGACATGTATATCGTCTCATAGGGACAATATCAGGAATGTGCAGTCGACCTTTTTTGGAGACAAAATGTCAGGGTCAAGGTTGTGTCAAGTGTAAAAAAACACAATTTTCCATATCTCTACTAATAATTAGTGTACAAGTTTGATGTTTACATTTATGAAAAGCTGATCTCAAGTGGAGTATTTTATTTTGTTGTACAACCTACCAGTACAAAGATTGGTAGGGGTCAAAGTTCATGACATTACAAAAAATTTTTTACCCCTATAACTAAATATGACATTGACCTTTAGCCAAGGTCATATTTAAGGTCAAGGTCAGTCTTCTGTTTGTCCTGAATTATTATTTTTAATTTAATTAGTGAAAAGAACAAACTTTTTAATTTCCAAATACGTATTCTCCTTGTGATTACAGGTCTCACCTAGTTATTATTATTATTATTATTATTATTATTATGAGGAATAAAAATGGTAAATTGCAACATTTTAATTATTTATCATTGTGTGAGTCCATCACATGTTACTACAGAGCTGATCTTTGTGTTTGTTCCTCTACAGAAACTTCTAGGCAGCCATCAGCCTTCATCTGTGCAGCTCTGGGTCTCCTACAACCGACAGCCAATGAAATCAGCTCAATTCATGACCCGCCATCCAATCACAGTAAGTCATTGATTGGTTGGTTGAGAACTGTTTGTTTGGCTTTCCTTTGTATTCACTACAACTCATTATATCTGCTGAGTCACCATGGACATCACAGACGTAGTGTGGTGGGTGATGATGCTCCACATCCATTAATAACCTTATTATTAATAATAAGCATCAGTTATTATGAACCAGTTGACAGGCTTCTGATGAACGTCAGGGTTCAGTGCTGTTTGTAATTGGAGCGATGGCGCCCCCTATGCTCAGTTTTCAGCAACATTGGGGGAAACCTTCATAATAGTTGTTGCACACTTGGAAACAAAGGGACTTCCAGACGTTCACAGGTTGTTTTAGCTCTATTTTTAATCTGAATAACCCAGAAACACATACATCAGCCACAACGTCTCTTTAATACGGACAATCTGCTCAGATACTCCTGTCTTTACCCAAGGACCCCCACCACCGATTAGCTGCCCCTGATGCTGCCTGTTTACACACCTGGAACCATCAGATCTGATTCCACTCCCACTGCTGGCCCCTGTTACACCTGAACAGGAAGTGATGTCACTCTGCTGACCATGTGACCTTGTCTGGTGTCGTCCTCAGGAGTACTACATAGCAGACGCGTCTGAGGACCAGGTGTTTGTGTGTGTGAACCATGTGAACAACGTCACACACCTTTACATCTCAGACACTCAGGGTGTGTCCTTCTCCTTGTCCCTGGAGAACGTTCTATACTACAGTCCAGAAGGTTCTGGAAGGAACACACTCATCAGGTACGACACACACACACACACACACACACACTGTACATGTGAACTTGTCCCTCAGTGTTTTATTGATTATTTTAACTTTATAAACTAATCTAACTACACATTGGTGAGGTTAAAGTGGGTGGAGTCACATGATAGTTAACCCTGCGTGTCAGTAGTGGAACAAATCAGAGCCAGGCCAGGGGGCGGGGCAAATGACCAGGCCTTTTAAACCCAAATAATAAAGCTCATGATAACATTATTTTACAACATACACATTCCCGCAACAGCAGAGCTCACACGTTATGACACCACGGAGAGCGATTATGTCATTTTGAAGTCCATCAAACAGACATGAAGTATAACAACAACATTAGGATGTTCACGAACACACCTTCAAAACATCTCAGCACCACAGATAGCGACACCCACCATAACCATTTCACCTCAGAGCCTGTATCAGTAGATATCAAGTTTAGTTAAACTAACACAGTGACCCACATGTTCACTATTTAATATGAAGTATTATAGACATACTCACCACTATATGAAGTATTATAGACATACTCACCACTATATGAAGTATTATAGACATACTCACCACTATATGAACTATTATAGACATATTCACCACTATATGAACTATTATAGACATACTCACCACTATATGAAGTATTATAGACATATTCACCACTATATGAAGTATTATAGACATACTCACCACTATATGAACTATTATAGACATATTCACCACTATATGAAGTATTATAGACATACTCACCACTATATGAAGTATTATAGACATACTCACCACTATATGAACTATTATAGACATATTCACCACTATATGAACTATTATAGACATACTCACCACTATATGAAGTATTATAGACATACTCACCACTATATGAAGTATTATAGACATATTCACCACTATATGAAGTATTATAGACATACTCACCACAATATGAAGTATTATAAACATACTCACCACTATATGAAGTATTATAGACATACTCACCACTATATGAACTATTATAGACATACTCACCACTATATGAAGTATTATAGACATACTCACCACTATATGAACTATTATAGACATACTCACCACTATATGAAGTATTATAGACATATTCACCACTATATGAAGTATTATAGACATACTCACCACTATATGAAGTATTATAGACATATTCACCACTATATGAACTATTATAGACATACTCACCACTATATGAACTATTATAGACATACTCACCACTATATGAAGTATTATAGACATACTCACCACTATATGAACTATTATAGACATACTCACCACTATATGAACTATTATAGACATACTCACCACTATATGAAGTATTATAGACATACTCACCACTATATGAACTATTATAGACATACTCACCACTATATGAAGTATTATAGAGATACTCACCACTATATGAAGTATTATAGACATATTCACCACTATATGAAGTATTATAGACATACTCACCACTATATGAAGTATTATAGACATACTCACCACTATATGAACTATTATAGACATACTCACCACTATATGAAGTATTATAGACATACTCACCACTATATGAAGTATTATAAACATACTCACCACTATATGAACTATTATAGACATACTCACCACTATATGAACTACTATAGACATACTCACCACTATATGAAGTATTATAGACATACTCACCACTATATGAAGTATTATAGACATACTCACCACTATATGAACTACTATAGACATACTCACCACTATATGAAGTATTATAGACATACTCACCACTATATGAAGTATTATAGACATACTCACCACTATATGAAGTATTATAAACATACTCACCACTATATGAAGTATTATAGACATACTCACCACTATATGAAGTATTATAGACATACTCACCACTATATGAACTACTATAGACATACTCACCACTATATGAACTACTATAGACATACTCACCACTATATGAAGTATTATAGACATACTCACCACTATATGAAGTATTATAGACATACTCACCACTATATGAAGTATTATAGACATACTCACCACTATATGAAGTATTATAGACATACTCACCACTATATGAACTATTATAGACATACTCACCACTATATGAAGTATTATAGACATACTCACCACTATATGAAGTATTATAGACATACTCACCACTATATGAAGTATTATAGACATACTCACCACTATATGAAGTATTATAGACATACTCACCACTATATGAACTATTATAGACATACTCACCACTATATGAAGTATTATAGACATACTCACCACTATATGAAGTATTATAGACATACTCACCACTATATGAAGTATTATAGACATACTCACCACTATATGAACTATTATAGACATACTCACCACTATATGAAGTATTATAGACATACTCACCACTATATGAAGTATTATAAACATACTCACCACTATATGAACTATTATAGACATACTCACCACTATATGAAGTATTATAGACATACTCACCACTATATGAACTATTATAGACATACTCACCACTATATGAAGTATTATAGACATACTCACCACTATATGAAGTATTATAGACATACTCACCACTATATGAAGTATTATAGACATACTCACCACTATATGAAGTATTATAGACATACTCACCACTATATGAACTACTATAAACATACTCACCACTATATGAAGTATTATAGACATACTCACCCACTAATATGAAGTATTATAGGCATACTCACCACTATATGAAGTATTATAGACATACTCACCACAATATGAAGTATTATAAACATACTCACCACTATATGAAGTATTATAGACATACTCACCACAATATGAAGTATTATAAACATACTCACCACTATATGAAGTATTATAAAAACACTAGAACTCACCACTATATTAGTATATAGACATACTCACCACTATATGAAGTATTATAAACATACTCACCACTATATGAAGTATTATAGACATACTCACCACTATATGAAGTATTATAGACATACTCACCACTATATGAAGTATTATAGACATACTCACCACTATATGAAGTATTATAAACATACTCACCACTATATGAAGTACTATAGACATACTCACCACTATATGAAGTATTATAGACATACTCACCACTATATGAAGTACTATAGACATACTCACCACTATATGAAGTATTATAGACATACTCACCACTATATGAAGTATTATAGACATACTCACCACTATATGAAGTACTATAGACATACTCACCACTATATGAAGTATTATAGACATACTCACCACTATATGAAGTATTATAGACATACTCACCACTATATGAAGTATTATAGACATACTCACCACTATATGAAGTATTATAGACATACTCACCACTATATGAAGTATTATAGACATACTCACCACTATATGAAGTACTATAGACATACTCACCACTATATGAAGTATTATAGACATACTCACCACTATATGAAGTATATAGACATACTCACCACTATATGAAGTATTATAGACATACTCACCACTATATGAAGTACTATAGACATACTCACCACTATATGAAGTATTATAAACATACTCACCACTATATGAAGTATTATAGACATACTCACCACTATATGAAGTATTATAGACATACTCACCACTATATGAAGGGCATATGACGAGCCTTACACTCTGTGAACTCGTCCACGATGCTCTGTATGTTCATTTTCTTTGTTCTCTCATTCTCTATGGACATCATGGTAAGTCCATCAGTCTCTCCTGTCCCACTGTGCTCCTCATATGGTTTTTAATAAGTTTAACTTAGAGAATGAATGGGACACATGACTGACGCACATACTCTGTGCAGAAACCATGTTGTTTATAGATGTGACGCTTGAAAAATGTAAAAATAGCAATGAACGAACCGCTGTTAAAGCTTGTAAATAGTTTATAATATGTAGAAAGCTTTTCACCTGAGGATGTGGACGCTTATTTAAGGAAACTCACTTTAAATACAGGTGAACGATTGTGGGACCCATGCAGTGTCAGACATTCACTGGTCAGATATTTATACATATCTCATAGAAAAACCCAGTGTATAAAGATATAAAATCTAAAAGCATTAGATGTTTATAACTGTTATGAACAGACAGGTAGGTGGGATGCTGTACTCCTGTTACCAAAGGTTTCCGTGTATTTCTGATCAGTTTCAACGGATGTGTTTCCATCTCTACATGAAGTCTCCTCCTCACTGCTCCACGTCTGCATATCAGTCCATTTACAGCTTTTTATGGTCACTTTCTACTGGATCCAGACTGAGATAACGCTCCATCTGTTCCCGTGCACCATCTCCTCAGCAGTTCTCCAGTTGTGAGGCCTGGCTCCCTTAAGTCCTCCCTTAAGCCCCCCCTGTAGCTCCGCCCCTGCTGTGTGTTCCAGGTACTTTTCCAGCGAGCCGTTTGCTGACCTTCATCGTGTGGAGGGGCTCAGAGGGGTCTTCATCGCTACGCTGGTCAACGGCTCAGTGATGGAGGACAACATGAGATCAGTCATTACATTTGATAAGGGGGGGACGTGGGAGCTGCTGCAGCCCCCCAATGAGGACAGCCTGGGGGGCAGTGTGGAGTGTGAGGTGCAGATCAACAGATGTGTAGCAGGTAGATTAGGCCCCGCCCACTCTCATTCCTCTCTGTTGTTTAGCTGAGGAAAGGCTGTTCTCTGCACCTGGCCCAGCGCTGGAGTCAGCTGTTCAACATCCAGCTGAGGAGGATGTCCATCCTGTCCAAGGACTCAGCACCTGGTCTCATCATGGCTACAGGTGACACACACACACACACACACACACGCACACACACACACACACACACACACACGCACACACACACACTGACAACAATTCGATACACTAACAGAGATGCGATACATTGAATCCCCTGGAGATATGATGGAGAGGATTTATTGATTTCCTTATTAGCAGCATTTAGCTCATAATCTCTAGTAGAACTATGCATCACTTTATGTAACTTATTTTTGTCCTCTTTAAAAACACCATAAACCAGTTGTTTTCACCAGTAGCGTTGGGATTTAGAACCAGATTCAACATCAGGAACAGGAAGTGGTTCCTCACATTTAGAACCTGTTTATTTCTCTGTCACGACTTAAACAGTAAACAGTGACATCATCACTCTCAATAATAATGTCTATATTCCTCTCTGCCACAGATACTAATATGAACTGTTCAGCATCTATTAGGCTAATACAGTAGCATTAACATGTATAATATGAATATTAATAATAGTTAGTGCAAAGAGAGATGAAAACTATTATTTAACAGTCACAGCTGCTGTAAACAGACCCTCATTGATTCATATTTAATGTCCATAAGACAAAAAATAAAATAAAACACACTTATTAAAAGAGACCTGGGGTCAGTTACTGTATGTGTTTATCACAGGTAGAGGGCGCTGTAGAGTACCGCATTACACTAAAGTTATTGGAGGTTCTTTTCTCTCCAGTTTTCCTGGAGCTCTGATTCCACTCTCCTTAGGGGTGGGGCCGGGGGCGGGGGGAGCAGGGGCGCTGTGACGATAGCGTAGTCGGTTTAGCAGCAGGACGTTCTTTAAACCACATGATTCTGGTCAAGTTTATCATCTTTCTACTGATTTCAAGTTTTTAGGTGTGTTATAAAACTCATCTATAGCTACTGCTCTAGCTGACCTCTGTGTTGCTGTACCAACGTACTTCACAGCTTACTTGTTCAAAACAAAACACAAAACAGGTGGTGCATTCAATGTGCCGCGGAAACACAGGATAGAATGAAATACAACATAAAAAACTGATCCTGAAAACAGGAACACGTGGATCAGAAAATGGATGGATGATGGATGGATGAAAAAATAGATGCAATCAATGGATGGATGATGGATGGATGAAAAAATAGATGCAACCAATGCAGGCACGCAGTGATCGATGCATCTTAATTTCATCCGTAAATTGTACAGATGTACACTGAATGAATTAATGCACTCGCATCATGCACGGTTGTATCTAGATCCATTCAGCTGCACATACTAACACACACACACACACGCACGCACGCACGCACGCACGCACGCACACACACACACACACGCACACACACACACACACACACACACACATCTGATTTACAAGATCTACAGATTTTCCTAAAGTGTTTTATTACGATCTGTCTCTGTAATTGTCCTGTAATCAGTGATCAATACTTCCCACCTACTTAATAAATGTTAAAATGGAAATTTTGACAAGTCAAAATGTTAATTCAACATATCTGTTAAACATTTTTCTAGTCAAAACATTCTTCCTGGTATTTTTAAAGGCACACAGTGGATTGTTTGACCTAAAGAGTTGATATGAGTTATTATAAATGATTTCTCAGGCTAATATACAGCGCTAACAGTATCTATGCTCTGGGCGGGGCTTCCCTCTGGAAATACTGACTATGTAAGTTTGGATAGACTGGCCTTTGGCCAGGTCATGTGACCTGTAGAACGTTTTACTTTACAGCAGTCACATGACCACAGGCTCCAATATATACAGTTCCCACGTGATGTCACAACATACGGGCATTTCCCGACCCAACGCCATTGCTGTGGGCAGCTGAAACGAGTTAGCCTCTGTTTACAGCCAAAAGAGCACAATATGGTAGTTTAGTGTTAATGGTTCACTAATCACTGTGATAGTTTAGTTAAACGTGGATTCTTTAGAAAGAGTCAGATCTGTAACTTTGGGATAAGGATTGACTCTAAGGGGCTGGGCTCGCGCCGCGGCTGGAGGAGTGGCCACCACCGCTCTCCTCTCCTCGCCACCGTCGTCGCCCCCCTTTGCCTGGGCCAGAACTGCTGTGCCTGCCGGGGTCCCGCCGTCCGGCGCGCTGACTCAGACGTCCCTCCCCCTCTCCGGTCTAAACCAGGGGTCCACAATCCTGGTCCTCCAGGGCCCCTATCCAGCATGTTTTAGATGTTTCCCTCTTCCAACACACCTGATTCAAATGACCAGGATCGTTATCAGGCTTCTGCAGAGCTTGATGATGAGTTCATTGTTTGAATCAGGTGTGTTGGAAGAGGGAAACATCTAAAGCATGCTGGATAGTGGCCCTGGAGGACCAGGATTGGGGACCCCTGGTCTAAACTATCTTCCTCTCTCTCACTCGTGTGTTTACAGTGTCTGCTTGGTTGTGTGCGCAGTGATTGGCTCTGGCCGCACGCATGACTCTTGCTCGTCACTGTGAGGAGCTGTGCAGTGAAATAGATATAGATGACACGCTAGCGCCCTCTCACACACTGAGGTCAAAAGCTGAATCGGTTTCACTTCTGGGCAAACTTGAATGTGCCTGAATGAAAAAGATTTAAAATAAACATTTTGAAACCACCAAAAGTCAAAAATAACAGATACAGACACTTGTGGTATTTGGAAGCCGTTGACAAAGTTTCAGGTCCAACTCAAACCGTGTTGGGGAGATATTCACTCCACACACACACACACACACACACACACACACACACACACACACACACACACACACACACACACACACACACACACACACACACACACACACACGCAGACCTTTGCTGCTTTCTAGATAGAAGCCTGATTACAAATGTAAAGATAACTTTATTGGTACTCAAAAGTAGAATGAGATGCAGCGAGACAGGAAAGAGCAACCGTGCTCGCTACTCAACTAAAATACCCTTTATTAAAAAATTAATCTGAAAACAAAAAGATAACTGATAGTTTAAACTATTGGTAAAAGTCATTAAATGAAACATGAAACAAATGATAAACTAGAATGATGATAAAGGAAATGATAAGTAAGGAAGCAGGTGCTGGCCTGTTTCGCACTGCGTTAGCTTAGCAATAACTCAGCATTAGCATTAGCTAGTGTTAGCATTAGCTAGTGTTAGCATTAGCCTAGTATTAGCATTAATATTAGCATTAGCTCGCGTTAACATTAGCTATCATTAGTTAGCAATAGCAGAGCACTAAACAATGCAGACACTCAACAATGCAAATAAATGTCAAAAACAATCAATAACGTCAAATAATATAGCTGAGCTCAACACTGCGTTAGCTTAGCATTAACCTAGCATTATCATTAGCTATCATTCGCATTCATTAGCATTTGCTATCATTAGCATTAGCTAGCATTAGCATGAACTATTATTAACATTAGTATTAGCATTAGTTAGCATTAGCTAGCATTAGCATGAACTATTATTAACATTAGTATTAACATTAGCATTAGTTAGCATTGCTAGCATTAGCATGAACTATTATTAATGTTAGCTATTATTAGCATTAGCTATCATTAGCATTACATAGCATTAGCTATCATTAGCATTACATAGCATTAGCTGTTATTAGAATTTGCATTACGATTAACCTAGCATTAGCCCAATATTAGCATTAACTAGAATTAGCCTAGCAATAAACAATGGAGACAATCAAATATGCAAATGAATGTCAAAATAATAACTGATGAAATAATGTAATTGTACACAAAGAGAAGTGTAACCAGCTATTAGCTTAGCGTAACTCAGTGTTTTCCAGATAAGGGGGGTGCCCCATATGGGGGTGTGACATCATGTCAGAGGACGTAGGGGGGAGGAGTCATTGAGAATTTTAAAAAGTAAAAAAAAATATTATAATTCTTTGGACTTTTTTAATATTACTAATTTTTAAAAATGTGATTTTACATTTTATGTTATTTCTATGAGTGTTGAATAAGAATAATCACAGTTTTGACCTTTTTAATAAAAGTGTGTGTGTGTGTGTGTGTGTGTGTGTTTTTCTGCTTCCTCCTCCTCTACCTTCAGGATCTGTTGGCAGAAGTTTGGCCAATAAACCCAACGTTTACGTATCGAGCAGTGCTGGTGCTCGTTGGAAAGAGGTGAGCACTAAAAATACACTAATGCTAAACCTCCACATGTTACTGAGTATTAGAAATGTCTTTGATACAGTGTGTAGACACTGTTTGTGGACCTGAAGGTTCTTCTTCCTGTAGTGATCTGTTGTCACTGTAACGCAGGCTCTGGTTGGTCCTCACTTCTACTCATGGGCCGATCACGGGGGGATTCTGATGGCAATCGCACAAGGAGGCTCCACCACACACCTCAAGTAAGTGTTTAGGTCTGAACAGGAAAAGGTCCAGTTTCAGCTCAAAACAAACACATAGAGTCAAGCACAATCAGTGCTAAGCTAAGCTTTAGCATCAGAGTAGTGGTTCTCAACCTGTTCAGCCTGTAACTTCCAAAATAAAGGTTCCATAGAGCAGGGACCCCCACTGTAGCTGAAGGTGGTTGAACACAGACATGAACATTGAAGAACAGTCATGTGGAGACAGGACCATCTATAAGGGGGAATAAAGGAGAGATTTTTGGGGTCCATCCATAAAGTCAGTAAAATGATGGTCTATTGTTCTATGAATCTGTGATAACCACATTTATTTATTCATCTGAATAATATCCACTGTTATCCAGGAACATTTATTATTATTATTATAGTCATCTTAAAGATGGAAATCATGGTTTTAATCACTAATAAAATGGTTCAAAGTGACCAAAAATGGTGAAAAAGGAGGTGAAATGGGATTTTAAAAACCACAGAAATGGGTTAAAAGTTGTTTGAGTGGACAAAAACAGACAGAAAAAGTGGTTAAAAAGGTTCAAAGTGTCAAATCACGGGAATGACAAATGGTGAATGTGGTTAAATTGGCAAAATAATCATGAAATATGGTGAAAAGAAGTTAAAAGTGACAATAATGGGTCAACATATGTGACATTAGGTGGAAAAGTGGTGAAAGGGTTTAAAAGTGCTGAAAATTTCTCTAAAGTGGAAAAAATGTGATCTAAAGTTTAGATCTAGATGATAAGATGTAGAGGAGCGAGCCGCTAATACCCCCCCCCCCCCCCAATCCCCCCCCCCCCCTCCCAGTCAGTCACTTTTTTTCAGTCACATTTGTGTTTCTCCAGATTCAGCACCAATGAGGGCCAGACGTGGACAGACTTTAGGTTCTCAGAGAGGGAGGTGTACGTCTACCAGCTGCTGACAGAGCCTGGAGAGAAAAGCACCATCTTCACCATCTTTGGTTCCTACGCAGAGCAGAAACACAGCTGGCTCATCCTGCAGGTCAACACCTCTGATGTCCTGGGTCAGTCACCACAGTACACCTCTAACTGTAATACACAGCATTAAAGGGATTTTACAGATGTGTCCTAAAATCTTCTAAATGTCCTTATTAGTAGATATACAGTATGTCTTACACATTATTATGCATCATATTCATTTAATTAACTTGAAATCATGTGATTGATGATGTCACAAGGCCCCACTGTCTGTAAACATCCAGTGTTTTCTATTGGAGTGAAACATTCAGCCTGATTTTTTTAGATTATTTAGTAACTTTTTACATCATTTAACAGCTTTTTTCAACATTTTAGTAGCTTTTTAGTCATAATTACACATAATTAATGCTTTTTGTTTCTCTAAAAACCAGTAAAAGTTAAAGATGTCGATGTAAACCTCTTTAGTTTACAAACAGAGGATAACAACAGGTGAGGTTTGGTAGTAGACAATGAAGCAGAGAAAAAGAGTTCTCTTAAGGGACCTTTACTCTCCCTCAATCAGTGCACTGACACGCTCTGGTGGCTGAAGTTAGAGTAAAATCACAGACAATTGAAGACACACACAACCTCTGAGGATTGAAGGACTTTTAGGTGGACGTTCCATGAGTGATACGGTGGTCTATCGTCAGCCACCAGAGTTGTGTCCAGTGGACTGGTTTAAGGGAGAGTAAGGTCCCTGAAAAAGAAGGGTTCTGCGCTGGTTTGATAGCCGTATTTTGGTAACAATAGAGGTTTACCTCAACGTCGTTGAACCTTTCTCCTGATTGTTAGAGCAACACCAAAAACAGCAGTTTATTTTGGGACGAAAAAGCGAACGAAAGGAAGCGAAAAAGCGAACAAAAGGAGAGAAAAATCTACTAAATTATATAAAAATCTACTAAATAATCTAAAAATCTACTAAATAATCTAAAAATCTACTAAATAATCTAAAAATCTACTAAATTATATAAAAATCTACTAAATTATTTAAAAATCTACTAAATTATATAAAAATCTACTAAATAATATAAAAATCTACTAAATTATATAAAAATCTACTAAATTATATAAAGATCTACTAAATTATATAAAAATCTACTAAATTATATAAAAATCTACTAAATTACATAAAAATCTACTAAATTATATAAAAATCTACTAAATGATCTAAAAATCTACTAAATTATATAAAAATCTACTAAATTATATAAAAAGCTACTAAATTATATAAAAAGCTACTAAATAATCTAAAAATATACAAAATTATATAAAAATCTACTAAATGATCTATAAATCAGGCTGAATGTTTCACTCCAATAGAAAACAATGGATGTTTACAGGCAATGGGGCCGTGTGACATCATCAAGATGGAGTAACACAGGCTCTAAAACTGTATATATATTTATTTAATTACCTTTTAAAAATGGTAATTAAATAAATATGGTGCATTACACTGTGTTTTTTTGGCATAAATCTACTAATAAGGACATTTAGAAGATTTTAGGACACATTTGTAAAAACAGTGGATGATTACTTCCTAAAGGGTCAAAGGTGGACTCATTATTATGCAATGGTTTGGTTCTCTTCAGACCTACAGTGACCGTGAATGTGATGTGTTCACTGGTTTCCAGGTGTTCCCTGCTCTGAGGCCGACTACAAACACTGGTCTCCATCAGACGAACACGGTAACGAGTGTTTGCTGGGCAGAGAAATCACGTTTAAGAGACGAGCGCCGCACGCCACGTGTTTTAACGGAGAGGACTTCGACCGACCCGTCGTCGTCTCCAACTGTTCCTGCACACGACAGGACTACGAATGGTGAGGGAGGCACAAGGTGCTCCCGGCCTGCTCACGCTGACCACATCATAAGCACCTGCAGTTTAGTGTGGGCGGAGCCTCTCAGTGTGTAATTGTGTGTGTGTGTGTTTCTCTGCAGTGAACTACGGCTTTAAACTGAATGAAGACTTGTCTCTACAAGTGTGTATCCCTGACCTGAGTTCCTGGGTGACCTCTATGCTCCACCCTTCCCTGCCCCGTGGGCACCACCTACAGGAGAAGCAAAGGGTAACTACAAAAATGTGGGAATGCAAAAAATAGTTGCTAACTCCTTCGGCAGTACGTGTTTATTGTCAATGAACACAAGTTTTGTACACATTACCAGGAGCTGAGTATTTTGTAGCAGTACTCACAGGAAACTAACAGCATTACGTTAAGTCATTGAGGTTTTTAACAAACAGTTACAGTGATGTGCAGGGCAAGATTTGAACCAGGGTCCACTGATGATTGCTCAAAGGAAGGTAAACGCTAGCTCTGATCACACTGAGCTACAGCTGCACAAAGAAGTTTGATGGTAAAATAAACACTTGTGGAAGCAAAGTAAGAGCTGCATGCTAAGCATTCCCACTAAAAGTGTAATTATAAGAAAGAAGAAGATTTTAAGCTATAAATTGTGGCTGTAGCTGCAGGATTAAAGCTTTACAGCAGTTTTCCTAAAAGTTCATGAGCAGCAGCTGTCACTCTCTAGCAGACCTAATCAAGCACGCTAACGCTTAAAAAGCCACTTAATTTGCATAAAACCTTAAATTAGAGTTAGCATTTTACAAATTAGATATGATCAATGTCACTAAGCAGCAGAACATTTAGATCTTTGAATAGTGTAAATCAGTTAAGATTTGCATACACCATAAACTGGGTCAATTAAAAAATTGATAGAAATTTATGTGCAAACTTTACAAAAAGCATAGAATTGTAGATTAGAAAGTGGACAACCAACATTCTGGTGCTAAAACTGAGTTAGATATTGACAAAGATATAGCAATTTACAGCAAAAGCAAAATAGGAAGAGTTACTATGGTTCTATAAATCCCGAATGGCCACTAGAGGCGATGCTTTAAGCACTGAATATTCCCCTTCACGCATGCGCAGTGCGAGTACGTATACCAACAATGTTACTCGTGACCCCTGGATAACCCGGAGGAAGTTTATATCTTCAGGTGTCACTCCAGTCTTCTCGTGAGCACACAAGGATTCTGAGTGACAGAGCTCTGGCGGTCATTCGGGATTCATAGAACCATAGTTACATTCGTAACTCTTTGTTCTATTTCATCCCTTCTGACCACCAGAGGTGGTGCTTTAAGCGCTGAATTAATTACTGTATGCCAGAAAAGTCACGAAGAATCCTGCTTTCCACCCTTCAGTGTGTAGAGTCAGAGGACTCTGGCCGAAGGACCACAGCCAATGGATGGGGTGTGGCCACATTCACCCTGTAGAATCTGGAGAAAGTTCCCGGCGATGCCCATGAGGCCGCAGCACAGATATCCTCCGGGGGCACTCCCCTCAGGGCAGCCCATGATGTAGCAACACTCCTGGTAGAGGGGCACCGCACACCAGATGGGAGGAGACGGTTACTTGCCCGATAATTCAGTGGGACAGGCGCTGTTTGTAGACAGCACCACCCCTGTTAGGACCACCATAACAGAGAAAGAGCTGATCAGACCCCCGAAAGCCTACAGTGGCTGCAATATAGGCCCTCAGGGTACGCACTGGGCACAACAGGTCAAGCTGGACCTCCGGCTCCACGGAAGAAGGGTTGAACCGTGCCAGCCAAATGAGCTGGTTGAGATGAGCGCGGGACAGCACCTTCGGGAGAAAAGCTGTGTTTGGCCACAGATTGACTCCCGAACCATTCGCATTCCACCTCAGACATACGTCGCTGATTGACAGGTTCACTGACATGCTTTGCTGAGGAATGGTAAATAGTAAAATGGACTTGATTTATATAGAGCTTTATCACCACTGAAACAGTCTCAAAGCGCTTTACATATCAGCTCATTCACCCAATCACTCTCACATTCACACACCAGTGGGACAGGACTGCCATGCAGGGCGCTAGTCGACCACTGGGAGCAACTTAGGGTTCAGTGTCTTGCCCAAGGACACTTTGACACATAGTCAGGTACTGGGATCGAACCCCCAACCTCTCGATCAGAAGACGACCCTCTACCATCTGAGCCACGGTCGCCCAGGAAATGGCCAGAAGGAACGCAGTCTGACGGGTAACCCACTTCAGCGCTGCTTGTGCCAAGGGCTCAAATGGTAGAAGGCGCAGTGCCTCAAGCACCAAGAGAAGATCCCATGCTGGGGACCTTGTGGCTCTCAGACGATACAACCTCTAAACCCCTTTCAAGAAAAGGGACACCAGCTTGTGCCTACCAATCGACAGCTGTGTCCAGCCGCTGTAAAGCCAGGCGCATGATAGCGCGCATGGAGTTGTCCTTCACCTTGGTCCCTGAACTCTGATCTGAGAAGTGGGAGCTCTGCTCAGACATCTGGGATCCGACATCCAAATCCTCCACATAATCACAGAAATGAGAGTGTATCCTCCTCAGGCAGCAGCGCTGGCATTGGAGGAGAAAGTGCTGCATCAGCCACCAGGGGAATAATCGGCCAATCAGCAGACAGCTGCTCGACTAGAAGATAACCCACTATGGTCAGACTTGGCTTTCTGCCGGGAGGGGGCAGCTGCCGTAGCCTCTCCCCGCCGCTTAGAGTGTGTCTGACGAGCCGGAGGTGGCTGGCCTGGGAGGAGGTCGACTTCAGCTACTGAGCCTTCCACTCCTGCCAACCTGGCAACCCTTGCTGCCCGAGGCAAGGGTTGCCAGTTAATGCAGGGTTTGCCTGACCGCAGGTGCTCAGGGGCAAGGCATGCGGGGCATAGGTCAAGCATCCTCTGGCTGTAATGAAGCCACACAGGATGTGCAGATATGAGAGACATCCATTGTAGTTGCACTGAGAAGACATAGTTAACACAGTTGTTCTAGCTCAACAGAGGGAGGGGGCGCGTACGCCGCCTGTCCGGTATCACCCTGCACTGTGTGTATCGGCAGAACCAAACACAAACCATATGCTGGGGGGAGGTGGCACTAACACGGCCTGTGCCAACAGAGGTTGCTAATGGGTGAAGCTACTGCTATCCAAACACTCACCGTCACAGCTCCTGGAGGGCGAATGCTCGCTGCTCCGACCTACCACGGTCCCGGAGCTACTGGCGACGCTAGCTGTAGCTGTATGCAGTATTTTCCAGCAAACTGCGTGCGAGAAGAAAAAAAGGAAAGCGCCCTGGAGTGACACCAGAAGATATGTTCCTGCGTGCGTCAGGCTCTTTCTTACATCAGTATCTTTCCAGCCTTACACCCCTGCTCAGGCTCTGAGGTCTGTGGATCAGTATCTGCTGGTGGTTCCTCACGCTTGTTTTCAGACCAGAGGAGACTGATCTTTCCAGGCTGCTGCTCCCAGGCTTTGGAAGGATCTTCCACTCTCTGTCGACCTCTTCAAAAGCCAACTAAAGACATTTTTATTTGTTCAAGCTTTTAATTAGCTACTCTTAGGCTGCTGTGATTCTATGTTGTCATGGCCTTTTATACTGTGTGAACTGTTTTTAGCACTTTGTGGCACTTTGTGGCTTTTTGTCTGAGAAAGGTGCTATAGAAATAAATGTTACTTACTTACTACTTACTTCTTCCGGGTCATCCGTGGTCACTGGTGACATTGTTGGTATACATACTTGCACTGCGCATGCGTGAATAGGAATATTCAGTGCTTAAAGCACCGCCTCTGGTGGTCAGCAGGAATGAAATAGAACATAGTATTACATTAAAATGAAAAGTGTTAGCATTTTACAAATTAGAAAGCAGCATTACCAAGCAAGGGGTGGGGCCAGGCAATTTTTGGCAAACATGGAAATGTTACATGAGCTGAAGCTTGAACTCACAACACCAGAGATGATTATCCATGTCACTGAGCTAATTTGCATTAGCACTAATCAAATAATCTAGTCACATGTGTGCACATCAGCAGCTGTTAGCGTTATTAACACAAAAATACACAACTTTTACCTCGACATCATGGAGATGTAAGTTATCAGTTTTTAAGTATGAATTATTGGCTTTGTTTTTGGATTGACTCCGATTGTTAGCTGAGGGTGAAATCCAAAATGTAAAAAAAAACAAATCTACTTTTCAGATAAAATTCTAATGTTTTTCAAATCTTGAAAATTGTGTCATTTTTAAATGTTTACGTTAGCGTTTACAGACAAACATTTTGATGCTCTGTTGGATCAATTATTGATCAGTGATAAATGTGTGGATGGTTTGTTTAGGACAGTCTGAAGATGAGCTGGAACGAGTTTGGAAGTGTTTTGAAATAGAAAACTGTTAAGTTTTGTAGATGGTAAACAAAGGTAGATTAATAATCAGGGATGTTTGGAAAGCTGTGGTCTGCTGTCCCTACAGTTACAGGAAGGTGGCAGGCGACAGCTGCAGCGGAGGAGACGTGGAGTCCAGGCTGGATGGAGAGATGCTTCCTTGTCCTGTTGGAGGTGAGCCACCGTGCTCGGACATGTCCTGGTTGTTCCGTGTCCTTCATGTCCCGTGTCCTTCCTGTACCATGACCCTGCAGAGAGTAACGAGTTCATCTTGTATGCCGTGAGGAACTCCATCCATCGCTACGACCTGGCCACAGGCTCCGACCAGGCCCTGCCCCTGGTCGGCCTCAGGGAGGCCGTGGCCCTCGACTTTGACTACGACAGGAACTGTTTGTACTGGGCTGACATCTCCCTGGACACCATCCAGGTGAGTGACCCACAGCTAGCACAATGATTAGCATGTAGCTGCTAACTGTGTGGAGTCAGCTTGCACAACCATTAGCATGTAGCTGCTAACTGTGTGGAGTCAGCTAGTACATAAAGGGTTTTCACGGCGCGTCACAACCACGTCATCAACCTGGAAGTTGCCATTTTGGAGATAAGCAGTAGGTTTACAAACAGCACACAAACAAGCAAATCCCGAATTTTGAGAGGAAATGGTGAACTATTACCGTGTTTCTGGCTGTACTAATTGGTCAGACCGTGAAAAACATGTAGAGTTTTATAAACTGCCAAAAGTTCTAACAGATCAGGGAAGAACAATGTCTGTATTTTATAGTCAGTAGTTCTACATCAGGAGAGCAGTGACATGTGACTAACTCACTGTTGTTGCACCAGTTGTTATTGATGTTTATGTAAACATCTCCTGTCTTACATTTAAATCCAGCTTCAGGTCCAGTTTGTTCTCCAGGGAACAGACATTAGAACACAGGATGGAAGGAAGCTGCGTTCTCTGAGCTTAGCTTTTAGCTTGGTTGCTAGCCCCGCTCGGCATCCCTGCTCCTGCTTCTGATCACACCGCTTACGTTTAATCCGCTAGCGAACACCACTGGTACGAGGCTCCGCTACTCCACAGGTCGCTGGATGTAGCCGCGGTAGCAATCCGAGGCTCGAGGTCCAGAGTAGTCGCATATAACGAACTAAAACTGTTTGATTTACCTCAATCTAGTAACTACACTCACTGTGAAATTATTAAAACTGACTGAGTTATCTGCCGATATACAGTATATCTGTTGCTAACGCGAGCCTCTGCAGCCGCAGCCGACCTCCAAACTTCTATAAGATTTAAGGTCTTCCGTTGTGTAGGTGTACAGGATACATAATAGTCCAGATTTTTGCCTCGTAGATCCTGGTTTAGCTTTGCTAGCCACAAGCTCCTCCTTTCCTCTGATAACTTGTGAGATTGTTCTTCCTGATTTGTGATGATTTCTGGCAATCTATAAATTCACTGTTTGACCTATTGGTACAGCCAGAAACATGGCAATAGTTCACCATTTCGTCTCAAAATTCGGGATTTTCTTGTCTGTGTGCTGTTTGTAGACCTGCTGCTTTATCTCCAAAATGGCGACTTTTGGGTTGATGACGCGCCGTGAAAACCCTCTTTAGGTTAGCATGTAGCACACGGGTTAGCATGTGGCTGCTAACTGTGTGGAGTCAGCTAATCATGTTTGTAATTCTGTTTTACAAATATAGAATAGCCAGTATTTGTGCACAAAGTGATAATATGCTTAGATATTTTTAACTCGATTTATATTTGAGACATTGTAAGTATTGTAAGATTGTGTGTGGTCTTATTTAAGCTCTTTTCCTTGCTTTCTTCCTCTTCCTGCACTGTATAACCTATTTCTGTGATATTTTGTGTTGTTTTTTAATTGTGCCAAATCGATAAATAGAAAAAAAATAAAATAAATAAATAAATTTAGATTTAAAAATATGATAAATTTTTTTAATTGTATTATCATGATTTGGTTTTTTTAATAAATATGTATATTTATGCTATTAATGAGTCGGTTTTTACATTATTTTATTACTAGACATTTCATTCCACCCTATTTTCATTTTATTTCGAGACGGTCCCACATGGGGTCACAACCCCAACTTTGAAAAACCCTGCTCTAAGGACACTGCTGCGATCAAAAAATAATGAAAATAAATAAATAAATAAATTCAAAAAAATATATATATATATATACATATATATATATAATTTTAATGAGTAATTTTTATTCTGTTAATACTAGACATTTCAGATGACCTCCTTGTATTTCCAGGTGACCCCACATGGTGTCACAACCCCCAGGTTGAAAAACCCTGGGTTAGCATGTAGCTGCTAACGGTGTGTGGTGTGTCTCCTGCAGCGTCTGTGTCTGAACGGCAGCACAGGGCAGGAGGTGGTGGTGAGGAAAGACCTGCAGAATGTGGAGGCGCTGACCTTTGACCCCATCAGTAGACTGCTGTACTGGGTCGATGCTGGAGCACAGAAGATAGAGGTGAGACCATCCAGGTGTTGTTCTTCTCTGTTATATATAGGTAAGGTTTATTATCACACATTAATACTGCTCACAGTGCATTAGCTAGGCTAAGCTAGGCTAGGCTAGGCTATATCCAATATGTCTGTAACTCCATCACATAGAAAGGTAAATATGGTATAGTAATAAGCTCCACCCACTCTCTCAGAATATAGAAATAGATCTGCTATACATCCTATCTGGTGGACATGTCAGCTCCTCTACATAGACACAAAGTTTGAAAATGGAGGAAAAATAAAGACGTGTTAAAATACCCTCTTTACTAAATTGTCCAAATCTCAAAAAGTATTAATCCGATCAAACTAAAAATGTACAGTGTGACTATTGAATAATCACAGAATAGTTGGTAAAAATGTCTGAGTTTTTTCAGACCAAAGTGCGTGGGACATTTGTTGAAATGAAATGGAATGACCCATAAACACTCTGTTCTCCTGTATGGACTTAAGCGCATTTACGCACCTCTCTCCTGCTCACATCCTCACGTCGAGGCTGCTGACACGCCCACTGCGCGTAAGGAGGCCAAAAGCACGTAGTCTGTGAATGGAGGCGGGCTGAAGGAAAGGAGGCGGTGATGTCATTGGCTTGGGCTGTCTACATATCTCGGATTATGGAGTTTTCCCAACACTTGTAAATGTCATTAAAATCCGTGAGAATTTGAAACGCCTTCTGATAAACAATGTCATTTTGATTTGATCAGATTACTGATCAGATTACTGCACTGTGCGGATCGGACAAATATTTCTATCCGAGTTACAGTTAAAATCTCTTTTTTTCCCCTCATATTAACACCAGATTAATATGTGTGGAAAGCCTGATTTTAGTACCTCCTTATATTCCTGCTTTCATTCAGAAATGATCAGCGTGCATCATCATCATCATCATCATCATCATCATCATCATCTGTCACCAATACTGTATCTGCTCTAAATCGTGACGCGCTGCATGGAGGAAATAATCTGGTTCTGCTTTAAGAGGAGACAGAGATTATATCATACTCTTCTTTTAAGAAAAAACAGGAACAGATAGCAGAAAAAACAACTGAAGAAAAGATCAAAAAACTTACGGAAGAATACGCAGCTAACCCGTCTGAACTTTTATGGGAAAAACTCCAAAATACAAAACTTAATCTGGATATTATCTTATCTAAAAAAAAACGACTTCATTTTGCAACAATTACGATACAAAAACTTTGACTACAATAACAAATCAGGCAAATATTTAGCAAATCAGCTCAAACATAATAAAGAAAATTCCTTTATAGCAGCAATTTCTGATAATGCAGGTCAAACTTTAAACTTACCTCAGGACATTAATAACATTTTTCATGATTATTATCAAAACTTATACTCATCAAATTTAAACCCTGACCCTGAAGATATTAAAACCTTTCTTAATAAACTAAACCTACCACAGCTCACTATAGATCAGAAAACCACCTTAGACTCACCATTAACCTTACAAGAATTACAAAATGCTTTAGACAGCATGTCAACAGGCAAAGCACCAGGTCCAGATGGGTTCCCTGCTGAATTCCTAAAACATTTCTGGTCAATGCTGGCTCCACTATTTTTCAGAGTAGTAACAGAGATCAAAAATAAAGGGCATGTAGGAGGTCACATGAATACAGCGAACATTAAATTGTTACTTAAACCAGACAAAAACCCCATATTACCCTCAAGCTATCGTCCCATCTCACTTATTAACACAGACTTAAAAATTATTTCCAAAGCACTCACATCCAGGTTAGAGAAAGTAGTACAGTCAATTATACACCAAGACCAGACAGGATTTATTAAAAATAGACACTCCACAGACAATGTGAGAAGACTGTTTAATGTGATCAACATGGCACAGAACTCTAAAAAGAAAAAAATAATCTTGTCACTCGATGCAGAAAAAGCATTCGATAGAGTCAACTGGTCATTCCTCCTAACTGTCCTTGGCAAATTTGGCTTCTGAGAATCATTCATACAATGGATCTCCACCCTGTACAATAAACCTAAGGCCTCAGTAACCACAAACAAAATAACATCCCAAAGCTTCACACTGCAGAGGGGAACCAGACAAGGCTGTCCACTCTCACCTTTGCTTTTTGCAATATTTGTTGAACCTCTCACAGCAGCTGTTCATCAGAATACTGTTATTAAAGGAATCCACTCATCCATCTCAGAACACAAAATTAATCTTTACGCGGATGACATCTTACTCTATTTAGAAGAACCCCAATCCTCTTTAGAGGAAGTATTTAATCTAATAAACAGCTTCTCTAAATTATCAGACTATTCCATTAACTGGACAAAATCATCAATCCTCCCTTTGACAAAAAATTCATGGAATCCTGCAAACCAAAATCCACAACACCCCTCCACCACAAATACAATTAAATATCTAGGCTTAAATATATCACCAAACTTAAATGAATTAATTAAACTAAATCATGATCCGATGTTGGACAAAGTCACAGAAGATCTACGGAGATGGAACAATCTCCCCATCTCACTACTTGGCAGGATAGCCTCAGTTAAAATGAAAATCTTACCTAAAATAAACTACCTGTTCTCAATGATACCACTAACACCACCAAAACAATGGTTTCAAAGATTAGATTCTGCAACTACAAAATTCTATGCTAGAAATAAAAAAACCTAAAATAAGCCTTTCAACCCTTCAAAAAAACAAAGACGAGGGTGGTTTAGAAGCCCCTAATTTCATGCATTATTACTTAGCAAACCAAATACTATATTTAACAGAATGGCTAAAACCAAAAGAATACTACAACACCTGGCTAGAAATAGAACAGTTAGACTGCAAACACATTAAACTCTCTGATCTCCCTTTTATCACTGCGACCCTCAAACATCACAACTGCTTTAAAAACCCACTAATTGCCTCCACACTGACTGCATGGTGGAAAGCCCTGGACATCACAAATGTTCAATTAAAAACTAGTATACTGTCTCCAATCTGGCACAACCCCGACTTTAAAAATAAAAAAAACACCACTTTATCTGAAGACATGGGAAGAGAGTGGAATCACTCATCTCCAAGACCTCTTTGAAAATGACAAGCTTAGGACATATAATAATCTAACCCAAGCATTCGGTATAAATAAATGTAACTTTCTACAGTACTTACAAGTAACAGAAACAATAAAGAACACTACTCCACTAGACTTAACTACTTTACAACCTCCAGAACTGGCTATATATATGAAAAAAATCTCAACAAAATCAAAAAAACTCTCAAAAATATACAGAGCTCTCTCGATCACCAACTGTAATTACTTACCAATCGCTAAGTGGGAGGCCGAACTCTCAATCACCCCGAGCATTGATTTCTGGACAGAAATTTGTCGTAATACTTTTAAGATGACGAAAAACACAAACCTTCAGCTAATTCAATACAAGGTCCTCCACAGATCCCACATTACCCAACAGAAAATGCATAAAATGGGCTTCTCCTCAACAGACATCTGCTCTCAGTGCACCCAGAATACAGCGGATTCCTATTTACATGCCTTATGGCTTTGCTCCCCAGTGCAACACTTTTGGATTCTAATCACTGAAAAACTGTCCTCCATTTTGGACTGCAGGATTCCTTTATCTCTAAATCTTTGTCTGATAGGAGACCTGACAATGCTTCAACTTCCAGCAAACCGATCACAATCAATCCTTGCGGCACTAGCCATAGCAAAAAAAACAATATTACTAAATTGGAAAGACAAAAAATCCTTAAACATAAACCAATGGCAAAATCTCCTCACAGAATTTATCTCCATGGAAAAGATGTCTGCTCTCAGAAAACAAAAAAAAATAATGTGCTTTGAGGAGCGTTGGACTCCTTTTTTAATTGCATTAAATCTAAATTTTTAAAGCCTGATGATCTAGCCTGCAAGCAACTGCCAGCACCACTTCTTACTAACGCACTAGTCCAACTGTAGGCCTGGGCCGCCTTGGGCCTCTGGGGTAGTCTTGGCCAGGTTGACTGGGGAGGGTTGCCGGGTGCCTGGCTGCCTCGGCGCGGGTGTGCATTCCTTCTGGGTGTTCACAGGGTCCCAGGGCTGTTCGATTTGGCGCTGTTGCCCCTTGCATGCGCATCTGGTTGGCCTCTGGGGCTGGGGCCCTGCGTGCTCCTCTGCCGCTCCTTCCCCTTGCTCCCTGTCCCCCTGTCTCGTCCTCCCCCCCCTCCTCCTTTGCTCTTACCCATCCTGTTGGGTTGGGTTTGGGGGGCTCCCGTTTGCCTGGGGGCTGGCGGGGGGGCTGTTGCTCCCGCCTGGGGGGCGGGCGGTGCCGTGCCGGATGGGTTGGCTGGGGGGTGGTGTCGTTGGGGGGCCTGGGGTGGTGGGGTCCGTGGCTCCGGTCCGGGGGGATCCGGGGTGGGGGTGGCTTTGGGGGTGGCTACTGCCCGGTGTCGACGATTGCCTCCTGGGTCGCTGGGTGGCGGGGTGTGGCCGTGGGTTGCTCCGTCGGCCCTTGCGGGTCCTCGGCTTGGCTCCCTGGGGCGCGCCCTCGCCAGGGATGTCGCTTGCGTGACGGGCCGGGCGGGGCCCCCCTCCGGTGTGGCCAGTACGGCTAGGGGTGTGGGGTAGGGGGTGCTATGGGGCCTCCCCGGGGGTCGTGTTGGGTGGGTGTGCGGGGGCGCGGCGCGTGGCTCTTGGCCTGGTGGATCCGCGTCGGGATTGGCTGGTCTGCTGGCTGGGCGCACCGGGCGCCGTGGGCGCCATTCCGGGGCGGGGGGGGGCCCGGGGGTGGATCCGTGGTCTGGGTGTCCGGGGGCGTGCTCTCCTGTCATCTGCCCGGGGACCGGCCGCGGCTCGTGGCGGCGCTGCGCAGCCTTGGGTGGGGCGGGGCTGGTGGCCTGGGGCTTGCTGTCGTCCGGGGTGCGCTGGCGTCGGGGGGGTGTCTCGTGCCGGTGCGTGGGTCGTCGGGGGTCCCCTCCGTGGGGGGGGGGGGGGGGCTCTACTGGCGCCGTTGGTGTGGGATGGCGGTACCGGGCTGGGGGTGCTTCGGTACTCGGGCTTGCCGGTCCGTGGCTGGCGGGGTGGCCCTGCTTGGCGGTAGATGGTGTCCTCTTTCGTCGGGGGGGCCGGGGCCGCCTTCCGGTGGAGGGTGTTGTGTCGTGGCGCCGGGTGGGCCTGTGCTGGCCCTGGTGCGGGCACGGGCCTCCCCCCTGCTCGGCCGCTCTCCTTGGCGGCGGGGGGGCGTCGCTCTGGGCCGGCGTGCGGCGGGGGTGGCCCCCTGGGGCACCGGGGGACGGGGTTGGTGCCTGGCTGCGCCCGGGGGTGGGGGGTGCCGCCGTGCTCCGCGGGGCCGTCGCAGTCTGGGGGGTGCCGTGGGGGGGTCTCCGGCTTTGCTGCTCCGGGGCCCACAGTGCCGCTTGCCCGTCTGCACCATCTACCATCTCGCGTGGCCCGCCATGCGGACGGGCCCGGCTCGCACCGGACAGGCCTCCTACATGTACACTTCCCCTCACTCCCAGCTGGTCTGGCCCATTCACAATATGCACCACACACCCATACCCAACCCTTGGGGGGCTGGATGGTGGGACTGGGGGTGGAGGGGGCCGCCACCTGTGTCACTATGTAGTGGCGTGGGGGCGGCACTCCCACCTCTAGTTACCCTACTAATCCCTCCAATTTTAATCACACCTCAACATGCCACCCCCCGGAGGGTGTATCCTCACTTACACCCTCCGGCCTATTACACCACATACACATATATCCACAGAGGCAGGATGGGGAGCACCGCTCCCCTCCATCCCCCTTCTTTTAATTACACCCCATACATTCACTGAACACACACACTCACACAGGGGATAGGGAAGTGCCTCTCCATTGGGGAATGGAGAGGCACCATAACAGGGTGGTGGGTTGGTTCACATATTTGGGCCTCTCCGGTGGGGGCCTGGCCCCTCTGTTGGTGGCTGGGCCACTGCATAGAATAAAAATACATCAGGATGGTGTGGTCGGGCGTGGCGGTGGGTCTCGGGGGGGGGTTTGCTGGGGTCTCTCCTTGCGGGGTCTTTCCGGGCGGTGTCGGCCTGGTGGGGCACGGGGGCGCTTCCTCCCCTTGGGTGTGGCTTGGTGCTTGTTTCGTCGGCTGGTGGCCTTGGGGGCGGGCCCCGCGGTGTGAGGGCCCGGGGCGGCCTGCCTCGCCGGTTTGGGGGGTGGGTGTGCTGGTGTCCTCACCGGGGTTGGGGCGGGGTTGCTTGGTGCCTCGGAGCGATGCTGTTTACTGGGGGGCGGCGCTAGCTGTTCCGGTGGTGGAGGTTGCTGTCGGCCGCCTGGTGGGTCTGTCCTGCCATCTGCGGACTGGTGGGTGGGTCCGGGGCATCTTTGGCTCGGGGCTGCGGTTCCGCACTTGATGTGTGCCATTGGGGTGCCTCCGTCCCCACGGTGGGGATCGCCGGTTGCTCGCGGGCCGGTGGGGGGCGCTGCCCGGGGGGCAGCGGGCCCTGGGCTGCTGGCCTTGGGCTGTCCGGGGCTGTGCGGTCCTGCTGGGCTGTGGCCGGGTCCTGGGCGGGAGTGGGGGGTGCGTCCCGGGGGGCTTGGCCCGGGGGCTTGCCCTTGGGGGGTCCTGGTCCCGGGGGGTGCTCCTGGGGCCCGGGATGATTGGCTGGCTGGCCGGGCCGGTCCTGGCGGGGGTCTTTCGGGGCGGGTGCCGCGTTCCGCGCCCTTGCATACCTACTGGTATGGCCCCTGCTTAGGCAGTGCCCCGTGAGGCAGGGTGTCGGTGATGCATAGGGGGCCACATCCCGGCAAGGCGGTCTGGCTTGGCCCTTGGAGGGGGCCCTGGCTTTAAAAAAAAAACTGACATCAACATCAACAATAGGTGATTTGGGGCGCCATGGGGGGCTAGGTTGGGGTGCCTGGGGGCCGGCGGGGAGACTCCCGGCGGCCCCCTGGTGCCTTATGCGGCTTGGGGTGTGGTCGTCCTCCCTGGGCGGGCTGCTCCTGGTGCTGCGTCCATTCCGGGTCCCTCTGGCCTGGGGTCGGGTCCCTGCTGGCTCTGGGCTCGGCGGCGGGTGCCCGCCGGCTGTCCGTTCGGCGTGGCTCTGGTCGTCTGCTGGGCGTGGGCTTCGGCTCCTCCGCTGGGGTCTCGGGCGGGGAGCTCTCTGGGCCCTCCCCTCGGGGGGTTGGGCGCGGGGGTGTGGGGCGGTGGGGGGGGTTGGGGTGGGGGGTCTGGGGGTTGGGGGTTGGGTCGGTGGCGTGGTGCGCTGGGTCCTTGGCTCCTTGGGGCTTTCTCGGGTGTGTATGGGGGGGGGCGATGGTTGCCTCTCGGCTTGGGATCTTGGGGGCGTTCGGGGGGCTGCTTGGCCGTGGGGTGGTCGCCGGGGGCCCCCGGATTGCCCGCTCTTGCTGCTGGCCTGGCTGCTTCTTCGGGCCCGGGGGCGGCTCGTGGGTTTTGCAGTGGCGGTTCTTGGAAATACATTTGTCATGAATGCACTGGCCTTGGGCTGTGGGATAACACTGGGCTCAACCACAGACACGTTGTTCCCAAATACCTGTTTTATGGAATTTCCACTCACTTCTTCCTCTGTTCACAGCCACCACCATTATTCCTAAGCCGCACACTGGTCATCAAACTGGCTTGATAACTCAACAATAAGCACAATATACACAACCACAATTTCACATCGCATCACTTGAAACCTATCGACTACTCCCCACCCATTCCATTTCCTATCTTGTATCCCTCTTCCCTGTTAACTTCCCCACCCCTCTCCAACCCCTCACCTTGGTGTAACACTGCCCTCTCTTTTTTACACCCTCCCTTTAATAAAGTATTTCTTACCCTTCCCTAGGGAGAGCTGGTGATGGTCACAATTATGCAATGAAATAAATAAATTTATTTAATTGCAATAACAAAATATGCATTGCTGTTAAAAGATTGCACTTCTTGTAGTGTTAACCTTCAACAGAATGTGCAGACAAGATAAAAAAAAAAAAAAAAGAGGAGACAGAGATGTTTGCCATAAAACAGAACTATTGGCTTCCTACATAATATGCAGTTTTAAATATAAATAGTTTAATGCCTTATGGAGCTGATGTGAGCGCTAGCCATCCATCCATTTCTGGTATCCACACACATTTCACCAACCTCTGCATATGACAGCTTCACTTATTATTTACTCTGTAGAGGATCAAACTGTGGCTTTACGTTGGACATAAATGAAAATAGTTGGACATCACTGTGACCAACGTGGACAGAAGTCTGTGTCTGTTTTAATTAATCGAGCAGCAGCAGGTATGGCACAACTCAGGTGATCACAGCTGATCAGCTCCATGACGCACGAGTCCGTGTGGCTTCAAATGTAAATAAGTCCATATTTCTACTGCAATATAATAGAATACGCTTAAACCCAGATTTGAATGGGAACGCCCACATTTCAGGGAGGCTCCGCCCAGAGTGGAATTGGGATGAAGGCAGCCAGTGACCGAATTAAGTACAGGAGGAGAATAGCATACAGCCAAAAACAGCTTTTTGTACTTATATGCATGGGAGAATAGAGCCCTATATGTTTATAATGTATTTGTTTAATACATTTTGGAAATGTAAATTCCAAGTAATAATAGAATAGTGTCAGATCAAAGCAGCTTGTCTACTCTGCTGAGGTTTCACTTGATTTCTTACAGTTTAGTTGGAAAGATATTTAGTTTTGAGCTACAACTGGTTGGAACAATGCGTCCACATGGACTTCCTGTCTACTAAAATGCAAAGATTGGAGGTAAACTTAAGGATATATGTATGTGGATCAGTGTCCCATTGAACACTTTCACAACCACAAACCTCATTTTTAAAACACTGAGTAGAATCTAAACTAAAAGTCAATGGACGTACGATTGAAAGCTTGAATGTTTGACAGGTTTCAAACCCTGATGGAGACCTTCGTCACACGCTGCTTAACTCCAGCGTTCTGGAACATCCACGAGCTCTGGTTCTGCTGCCTGGAGAAAGGTTTGGAGACATGGACACACACACATTTACACATTTACCATCGCCATCATTCGCGGAAGTAGCTCTAGAAAAAGAATGTCACTTCTGTTTATATTACCAGCTTTAGGAAATTATACATGCAATCATTTTCAGTTGGATTCAAAGGACAAATATTTTTATTTATGAGTTAAAGGATCCTCCACTGTTTTTACAAATGTATCCTAAAACCTTCTAAATATCATTAGTAGATCTACTGTATGTCTAACAAAATACGTTATTATGCACCATATTCATTTCATTTTCTTTTAAAAACAGGACTACTTTACAGTTTCAGAGCCTGTGTTCCTCCATCTTGAAATCATGTGATTGATGATGTCACATGGCCCCACTGTCTGTAAACATCCATTGTTTTCTATTGAAGTGAAACATTCAGCCTGATTTATAGATTATTTAGTAGATTTTTGGGTGATTTAGCAGAGGATGAAAACAGTCGTGACCCGATAAAAAATCTGTGACCGCAGCGGGCGACAGTTTTAACCCTAGGTTTGGTAGTAGACTATGAAGCAGAGAAGAAGAGCTCTCCTTTACTCTCCCTTAAACAGTGTGCTGACATGCTCTGGTGGCTGAAGTTAGGGAGTAAATGACTGACTGTTGAATTCTCAGGGTTTATGTGTATTCAACTGTCTGTGATTATGGGTCACAACTGTTTTTATCCTCTTTCTGTAACAAAAGAGGTTTACATCAACATCTTTAACTTTTCCTGGATTTTTAGAGCAACTAAAAACAGCACAAGTTGTTATTGTGACTGAAAAAACTACGAAATAATCTATAAATCAGGCTGAATGTTTCACTCCAATAGAAAACAATGGATGTTTACAGACAGTGGGGCCGTGTGACATCATCAATCACATGATTTCAAGATGGAGGAACACAGGCTCTAAAACTGTAAACTTGTCCTGTTTATTTCTAAAAGAAAATTAGATGAATATGGTGCATAATGTGTTTTGTTAGACATAGATCTACAAATAAGGACATTTAGAAAGTTTTATGTTACATTTGTGAAAACAGTGGAGGATGATTTTAATAAAACTCTGTGAAGGTAACTGTCGTGTGTCGTCCCCGTTCCACAGCCTGATGTTCTGGACCGACTGGGGGGACAGAGCCGCTGGTGTTTACCGGAGCTTCATGGATGGAACCAGCGTGTCGTGCATCGTGTCTGAGGGCGTGCGCTGGCCCAATGGGATCACAGCTGACGACCACTGGTTGTACTGGACTGAGGCTTACAGCGACCGCATCGAGAGGGCCGACTTCACCGGACGCCAACGCACGGTTCTGATGGACGGGCTGCCCCACCCCTACGCCATTGCCGTCTTTAAGGTACCACACTAGTGTTCACGCTCACACAATGATTGACAGCAGCTCACAGCTCACTGGTTGAACTGTTGTCAGAACGACTTGTACTGGGACGACTGGTCCAGGATGGGAATCTTCAAAGCTCCAAAGGCTGGATCTCAGGGCAACGAGCTGATCGTTGGCAGACTGACAGGAGTCATGGACCTCAAGATCTTCTACAAAGGGAAGAACAGAGGTGAGAAACACACTCATATTTAGATTTACAATAACAATACATATTTGTATATTTGTAAATAAGGAGAAGTTATTTAATTGTTATTTAACTCATTCAGTGCCATTGACGTATTAGTACGTCATTTCAAATATAAACGCTCAGTGCCAAAGACGCAATATTATGTCAATTACGTTTTTCCAAGGAAGTTGCTAGGATACACTGTGACTGAGTTCTATTGTGAATATAAGGCTTCTCTGTTGATGTAGTGACCACCTGGTGCCCTGAAGGTGGCAGCAGCACACCTTTGGATGACAGATTAGCCACTGATGCTACCATTAGCTAAAGAGGAATAAGCAGGAACGAGTGAAATTATGGCGCTATGAAGTGATATTGTGAAATATCCAGCAGCTCACAGCACCATATACTAACACAGAACATGTGGACCTGAGTAGATTATTCATAATGTTGCGATGGTGAGATAAAACCATCAACTAACCGGGCCAAACTGGTCATCTCTGGGTGTTGAGAGGAAGAGGAAGTTACGTCTGTGTGCTTGACGGTGGGAGGGGGGGAGCAGATACCAAATAAGTAAGCAAAAAATTCAACTGTGAGACAGATAGTAACATCATTGGTGACCTGTAGGTGGTAGCAGAGCACCTTTGGATGAGAGATCACCCATGATGAGCAGAGCTCAGAGGGAGAGGACAAGAGTTTACGAGATAGAAAATGGTGCTACAGAGTTGATGCTGAAGTTCCCACCAGCTCACAGCAGCTCACACTCAACCAGAGCATGTGTGGAACTAAGTGGACTATTGAGAGTGTGGTGATGGTGAAAGAAAATCATCAAAAAACTGGGCAAACACTGACACTCTGCATGTCCGGGATGAGGAGGAAGTTGCGTGTGTGGAGAATGATGGGGGAGAGACTTGGAGGCACGCCAAAATACAGTAAGAAATCCATTCAACTCTGATATAGATAGTAAAACACTGGCCATCATTTACACCAACCCCCAAAGTTTGTCACTGCCCAGCTGCACATTCCGATCGAATGGCTGCATTTACATAAGAGAGGTGGCCCACTGAGTTGCAAATCAGTGTCATTTGGCGACCTCTGGACAGGGCAACAGGAGTAAGAAAATCTTGGGCATGCTAGTGTTAAAGTTTGAGGTAAGAATGTGCGATATGTTATCGTTCACGCTATATTGTCAAAAACATTCTCAACAGTATGAATATGTCATCCCACGATAGAAACAATAAATGCCCATGTCGGAAATTAGCGAGGGCCACAAACTCCAAGCTTGTCTGACACGCCCATGAACACGCCCCCTTCAGTACTCATACAAACACGCATGGATGTTGTTTACTTCTGTTGTTCTGTGGCTGTATTTGGATACTTTCTACATTTTAACATCGTTTCAATACATTAGAATAATTATCAAAGTGAGGAATGCTAACGTACGGACGGAGATATCTGTCACCGAACCCTAACCCAGGGTTAGGGTTAGGGAACATAGGAAGGGGAGGGGCTCTGCTGTGATGATGTGATGCGTTACGTTTAATCTGATTGGTCAGCTATGATGTGATACATTACGTTTAATCTGATTGGTCAGCTATGATGTCATACATTTGATTGTTGTCTGGTCATTTAATTTGTTGTAGTTTCATAATGTTTGTTGATAACACAGTATTAACAGTTGGGTGTAGAAATGTAACTAACTATTTGACTTCTTTTAAAAAGTATTTGAGTACAAGTAAAATGACTGATTTTGTTCAAAATAAACAAATACTCAGAAAAGTACAAGTATCCATAAAAGCCACTCAGTTACAGTAACGTGAGTACTAGTAATCTGTTACTGTTCTCTACCAGGTCATAATGCGTGTGCAGACCACCCGTGCAGTCTGCTGTGTCTGCCTCAGCCTGGACATCGCCACACGTGTGTCTGTCCAGGCGACGCCCCTCCCCTCCCCCTGGCCAATGGGGAGCTGCAGTGCCAGTGTCCAATGGGCTTCCAGCTGCACAACAGCACCTGTGTGAAGACAGGTAAGAGCGTGTAGACATGAGTACGACACGTGTTCACATCCAGATAAAACATCATCCTCTGTCCAATCAGAGCACAGCTGTCTGCCCAACCAGTACCGCTGCTCCAACGGCCGCTGCATCAGCAGCATCTGGAAGTGTGACAGCGACAACGATTGTGGAGACATGAGCGATGAACACCAGTGTCGTAAGTGTTCTAGGGCTGGGC
Organism: Gouania willdenowi; assembly: GCF_900634775.1. NCBI lineage: Eukaryota > Metazoa > Chordata > Actinopteri > Blenniiformes > Gobiesocidae > Gouania > Gouania willdenowi. The sequence goes on along the minus strand of NC_041056.1, from coordinate 43,428,645 downwards.
TACATGGACCTACACTCATATCTCAGAGTGTCAATATACGATATAAATGTGGATCATTTTAGTTTGACCACAAAGACAATTCTACGTGAAATGTTCTGATACAAAATGCCACACAGGCTAAAATCACATCACGCTCAGAGTTTAAAGTGTAAATCATCAGAACAAACACCACGTGTTGTTCCAGCACTAAGAGAGAAACAAAAATGTTACAGAATAAAACATATTTTAAAGCTTCTTTTGTAACTGAACAGACCAATAATATCACGTGAACACAAACAACCAATGAATCTAAATGATTAATAAAAGAATGATGAGTCAGCATTAAAGAAGCACAGACAATCGTCCGTCTCTCACTCTGAGTGACATCTGTCACATCTCATGTTTCAGCACCAAGGACAGCGCTAATCACCGCTAATGTAGCCATACAATGTACCCATAACTCCTCTAATGAATCAGCAGAAAAGGAAAATATAGTGTTTACATTTTATTTGTTCAAAACAGGAGAACTTTGTATCCTAGCAACTTTTTTCCATATTTCCAGCCGAGGCCTGCCTTGTCTTTCATTTCATAAACCTAGAGCAGCAGATCATCTGAGCTTTGAACTGAGCCTGAGTCTTAATGTCTATATCAGAACTTTAACTTCTCTCTGTCCCTGAGTCCTCCTCATGTCCTCTGGATAGTTCTCCTCCTGTGTCCTGTCTGTTGGTTCTCCTGTATTAGCATCATCTACAGGTGCTGCTGCTAGCTACGCTAACTGCTGCTGCTAGCTACGCTAACTGCTGCTGCTAGCTACGCTAACTGCTGCTGCTAGCTACGCTAACGGCCGCTGCTAGCTATGCTAACTGCTGCTACTCGCTACAGTAACTGCTGCTGCTAGCTACGCTAAATGCTGCTACAGCTACGCTAATTGCTGCTGCTGCTCTTTTCTGCTATTTCCACAACCTTTACCTCAGGCTTAGCTTCACTTATTGGCCTAAAAAAACTTTAAATCCAACTGCCTTTTTTTGCCATTTTCTACCATCTTCTAAGCTGACAAGACACAATGTTTTGGCAAAATTACACTTTAGATGTAACGTGGGGGCGTGGCTTGACTTTCCCCTCTCTTCCTCACTCGTGCTGTTTTTACATTTAATTTTGTGTTTACAATGAGATTTCCAGTGATTTCAACTCAACAAAAGACACAGCTGTCCTAATATAATACTGAAACATTTATTAAAAACACATAAATGCAAATAAGGTGCTGAAAAAAAAAGAGGTGTTGGATCCAAATTAAACTTTGATCACATTGCTTTAAGATTGGTAAAGCATTTTTATAAAACTTGTGTGTATATCACATCGGCAACTAGCGGCCCCCAAATGTAAATACACAATATGACAGCAAAAAATACACAAAATTACAACAAAAACACACATTTACAGAGAAATACACAAAAGAACAACACAATTACTTAATAGGACAACAAAATACACACAAGTAGAAAAAATAATAATAGGACAACATAAATACACAAAAGAACAACAAAAGACACAAAAAGAGAAAAAAAGATACACATTTATTAATTATTGATTAACAGCTGAACAATATGTTCAACTTTTGGCTGCTCTAAGGGACAGCATGTGTGAGTGAGTTTTGTAGTGTGGCTTGTTTAGGTGAAGGTCTGGGTTAGAACACACTCAGTAATCATCTAACTGAGATTTACATGTTCTGAGAAGTAGAGAAAGCAGTGACTCCTAATATATATATATATCATATTTGTATTATTATTAGTAGTATTATCTATCCTACTTTATATTTTTTACTACTGTAATGTGTGTGTATCTGATCCCTATTTTCAAGTCTTTTACTTGATTATACACTTATTTAACGTTTAACTTTGTTCAACGTTTTTATGCTTTTATTTGTGATTTTTTTTCTTACATGACTGTAACAAAAGCAATTTTTCCCTGGGATTAACAAAGGCTTTCTGATTGTGATTCATACAGTATATACTGCCCAGTCCTCACAGAGTAGAGCAGTAACTCCTCCTGGTGTTTTCCAGCTACCACCACATGTGACCCGTCCAACCAGTTCCGCTGCGTGTCGTCTGGTTCCTGCGTTCCTTTAGCCTTTAAATGTGACCATGAAGACGACTGTGGAGACAACAGTGACGAGAAACACTGTGGTGAGTTCACACAACACTGGTAGAACTAGGACTGTACACACCATATACAGTACATTGTAGTATCAATGATTACAAATTTCACCTTTACAACAACAAAATGGTATGAAATACAATTATTTCATTTTTTATACTTGCAAGAACAAGTAAAGCAGGGTTTGAAACTCATTATATTTCAGAGTCCAAATACAGATAAATCCTAGTTTACACTTCTACATGTACATAAAATACAAAATATGTAACAAACCAACAATATCCAATCAATAAGAGACAGATTATCAGTTACAACAGAATCTACATCTCGGGGTCTAATTTGAGGAAAATTTTGGGGTTTTGGAAAAATTGTGATTTCTTGAAACAATTTGAGATTAAAAATGACCATCATGTGATAAAGGGATTATAAAATGTTGAGCCTTGGAAAAAAAATGTGCAGTTTCATTGAATTAGTGTATTTAGAGGTACTGAGATATCTGAATTACACAAATCAATCACCTTTTCACTGTCATTTCTCCTGCGTGTCAAATTGGGGGCTTTAATTGGCCGGATTTGGGCCCCGGGCCTTGACTTTGACACGTGCCGTATTGGATCGGACTCGGGCTCAGGTTTGAATTAAATTCTCAATAACATTTAAAAAATGCCTAACGATGGTTTAAATGAGCATAAAAGCTTAAATCACAGCTATTAGATCAAGACAGTTCTTTCATGACTTTTCAGTGCTTTACCACTAATCCACTCAGATTATCGTACATGAGCTCAGACCTGATCATAGCGTACATCACGTCTGTATTGATAAATACTGAAGCTTGGTGAAGGAGGTGGAGCGCACATGGTACCCAGTGTGTGTTTAGATTCTCTCCCTGTGCTCACACGTCATAGATGTTCTTCCTGTCTCTACAGAGATTCATTCTAACGTTGTTAATGTCCTCCTCAGAGTCTCACCAGTGTGGTCCTGGGGAGTTTACCTGTGCTCGGGGTGTGTGTATCCGTGAAGCCTGGCGCTGTGATGGAGACAATGACTGTAGAGACTGGTCAGATGAAGCCAACTGTACAGGTAAAGATGTGTAAACACTGTTCCTTCATCAGACATGATCTCTCCACTGTGCACTGGGTATCATATGTTTAATGTGTTACCAATAAACTAAATCTGTGCACATTTATTCTAAAAACACTTTAAAGTAGTACTTTGTGAAGTATTTTCTGCCTTAAATCAACCCATGTTGGTCAGTGTTTACAGTCAGTCCTCCTGATTAAACTCTGTGTTGACGTTCCACATGTTCCTTTCTTACTGAGGACAACATGAGGATGTGTTGGAGCTCCTTCTGACGTAGATTAAGCTGTTCGTGCAGCTCTTGTGTTCTAATGTAACTTAATGAATTAGTTTTTTCAAAAAATGTTACAAATTAAAACTCTAGGGTCTGTACTGTGGAGATGGATTTCCTCTTGTCGCGCTAACTTCTGGGATTTAATCAGCGTGTGCTGGACTACGAAGCTGGCTAACGTCTTATGAAGCTAGATCACCATGGTTACTTAGGCTGAACGCCTTCCTTTGTTCTGGCTAGTGAGTACTAAAGCCCCGCCTCCTGACCAATCAGATCTCTTAAAACGAGCTGTCCAATAAAAGGAGGATCTGATGTGACACTGACAGGAGAGAGAATATTTATCCTTTATTTACCATCACATCCTATAGGAAACATAGAGATTAATATCTATTAGGAATGCACCGAATATTTGGTGGCTGAATATATTTGGCTGAATATTGCAAAAAAAGCAACATTTTTCGTCGGTTTAGTGAGTTAGAAGCAAGGCTAAATAGTAGCGTGTAACGCAATGACTTAATCAAACAACATGCAGTGATTTTGAGTCAGAAAAGTGTGTGCGTGTTGCTGCAGAACCAGCAGCTCCCCCTTTCCAAACACAAACACAGCCAGACTCACCGCATAAAAGTTGGAAACCGTCCAATTCCACAACCGAGTCCGTTGTTAGCGCTGTGAGCCATGAATCCATAAACATCCCCATCGTTTCCTCCTTACACTACACTGGGTCTCACTGCATAGACTGGTGTAGCATTAGCTTGGAGTGCTAACAGCTGATGTGTGTAAACAATGGGTCCGTGGCTCCAAGCAGTGACTCCCAACATGAAAGAAAAAGGCGTGTTAGGTGACGTCGCCTGCCAACGTGGGCAAAATCCAACTGTCCCGTTTAAAGCTAATTTTTTATAAAATATGTAATAACAAGGAAGGAAACATAACTTTTTACACTTTGTTCCTCTGAATGAGGCTAAATGATGTTTATCACTGTAAATAAACCATGAGAAAGTGTTTTATTCATAATTTCTCCCCTTTAATGCATTTTAGGTTTTTTTTGGAATGCATGTTTTGTTTTATTTGACGGGCTAATATAAATGAAAAAAAAAAGTGTGATTTCTATGAAAAGCAAAGGCTATTTAAATATTTAAAAAATGTAGTAGTATTCAATAAACATTTACTTTCTTTTAAAAAACATGTCTAAAAAACCGCATTCGATATTCAGCCAAGCGTTTATATTTTATTTATTTTTTTAATATTTAATATTTTATTTATTTTTTTTATATTTAATATTTTATTTTATTTATTTAGGCCACAAATTTTCATTTCGGTGCATCCCTAATATCTACATTAGTCAGCTGATAAAACCTCATTCATTCATGTGTTGTGTGGTGATGCAGAGAGCCTCAGACCTGTAGATAATATAAAATATAACCTAATGATGTAGACTGAGCTCTATGAAGGCAGACACACACATCTCACCTTAATAAAGTCAAACTGTTTATTCTCCATTAATTAATATTGAGTAATCTCACCAATTTAAGCATTAACACGTATCACTTTCTATCTGTGTTCTCTGCTTTTACTGCAGCAACAGTGCTGTTTTTGGTCTGAATTATGGATTTTAATAATTCATGTTTTTAAAGAATTATTCCTCATTAGTGACCAATCACAATCAGAGTTTCTCTGTGATTGTGATTGGTCTTACGCTGCTAACTCCGCCCCCTGTCACAGGAGCGCACATGTAGCCAGGCTGGAATCATTGGGGTTAGTCAACATGTGTATATCCTGCTTCATAGTACAGAGAATGTTTAGTTAGCTGAAGTTAAAGGTGCAGTCCGCAACTCTCAGATCCCTCTCTCCCCCTCCCTCCCCGCTGCTCTCTTGCCCTGCCTCCAAACTTTCCAAAGTCCCTCCCTCAGAGGAGCTAACAAGCTAACGTTAGCCAGACAGCAACATCACAGTAATATAACATGCTCTGTTAAAAGCATATTACTGCAGTGCTTCTCTCTCTCTATGTGCACACACCTCAGCAGCAGCATCAACACATCCCACACGAAGGCTGCTGCACACACATGAACAACACATGCACCACAGAGTTCTAGTGTAACAAATACAAATCAAACATATTGTAAATCAAGCAGCAGTAATTACCTTTCAAGCAGAAAAGTCACCAATTCCATCTTCTGCTCCTCCAGACCATACACTGTAAGAAAGACGATGCTTCAGCTCTAGGAAAGGGGCGGGGCCTGTGAGCAACAGCTGTCAGACAGTCCATCAAACACAATCCTGGCTCTGATTGGTTCTTTTTGCTCGGTCGTGGTGCATTCTGGCAATCTGCCAAAGGCTGCAGGAGCAGCAGGGGGCGGGGCTTATTGAGCCTGTTTTTTTTCACACAAGCTACTAGTTTGATGTCAAGCTGTCCTTACATAGTGACAGCCAGTGTTTGGAATAACAGCGTTTAAAATAACGGTGTTATGTAACAGCGTTTATTTTTCAGTAACGAGGTAATCTAACTAGTTACTTTTTACGCCGTTACAACGCCGTTGTCGTTACTGAACGTTAAATGCAGTGCGTTACATGCATTGATTAAATAAAATGTGATCTGAAAACATCCCCGGCTTCTGACTCCGCTGTTGTGAGGAGGTGGGTTAAAAACAAGGTGAGCGATTATGATTGGCTAAGGCGACGTGCCAGCACACACAAACACAAACACACACACACACACACACACACACTACAGATGTGATGACTCAGCAGAGATGGTGAGCGTGGAACAATCTGATGAAAAGTTGTTATTTTTAAGGTGACGATACAAACACTACTTTATATTAATTATGGTCAAAGACAAGAACGTACATGTGAAGTGTTCATTATATCCAGGAGTGAAGACTTTGTCCACATCTGTTGTAAACAACTCAAAATTAATGAAACACCTCATGACACACATCTAAAAAATATGAATTATTTGACATTAAGGAACTTTTTTTTTTTTAATAGTAACTCAAATAGTTACTTTCCTTGGTAATGAGTTACTTTTATTATAGAGTAATTTAGTTACTAACGCAGTTACTTATTTGAACAAGTAGTGAGTAACTATAACTAATGACTTTTTTAAAGTAACGTTCCCAACACTGGTGACAGCTTTACTAAATATGACAAAAAGTCACTTTTATAAGAGTTGCAGACTGCACCTTTAAAGCAGAGATACCAGGATATACTGTACTGATCCAGGATGTACTGATCCAAGATATATTGATCCAGGATATATTGATCCAGGATGTACTGATCCAGCTTCAGAGTACAGGCCCTTAAGGTTTTCTATGAAAGAGCTCACAATTAAAATTTACCACAGGTTCCCTTTAGATAAAAGTAAGTGTATTACTTATTGTAAAAAGTATTAGTTTGTGTGGCGTTAACGCGTTCCTTTGTATGGTTGCGTCTCCGTCTCAGTGGGACACCACACATGTGAGCCCAGCAGTTTCCAGTGTCTCACTGGTCACTGCATCCCACTGCGCTGGAAGTGTGATGGTGATGATGACTGTCAGGACGACTCTGATGAAGACCCTCAGCACTGTGGTACAGTATTATACAAGGGGGGGGTTCTGGAATAAACACAACATCTGGGGCGGGGGGCAAAAACTCTCCAGTGACATCCGACACCAAAACTAACCCAACTTCAGTTATCAACAGTTCAAATGATGCAAAAGGAAATAAATGAAATACCTACGAGTCATTTCAACACATTTTCAGGATATCCAACGCACTTCCTTCTCAAAAAATTCTGTTATGATGATGATGATGATGATGATTTTGAAGGAAAAACACCCCCAAAAAAGAGAAAACATAAAAAAAAAAAAAAAAAGAATGTTTTTCTGTTTCAATGATTTTTATAATTTTTATATTACTAGTGATAAACTAATAAACAATAAATGATTATGAGACACACAGCCAAGCTACAATATCCTCATGTAAAGGATTAAAAATATCACCAGTGGTGAAATAACCTAAAGTTTAGGTCCAAAATAAAAAGTCACATAAAGAAACATTAGTTTATAAATTCCTAAGAAAGAGTAACCTTTTGTTGAATTAACATGGAATGATCCCTATGAGAATACTGCTGTAGACGACTCCATCAATAACTATATGTAATGAAATGATTATTACACAGAGAAAAGTCAAACAGTTTGTTTTACTGCTTTGATTAAAGTGTGAACTTTTACATCCTGGTGCTCAGAGTGGGCGTGTCCATAAAGACATGCTAATGTTTGTGCTCTGTTTGCTGTCAGAGGGAAGTCGTTGTAAAGGCTTCCTGTGCTCTAATGACAGCTGTCTGCCTTCCACCGCTCACTGCAACGGCATCAAAGAATGTCCAGATGGAGCCGATGAGAACAACTGTGGTAAGAAGATGATGTTCAGAAACTTAAAGCATCCTCCACTGTTTTTATAAATAAACCTTCTAAATGTTCTTATTAGTAGATATAACTAAACACATTATTATGCATCATTTACATTTAATTACCATTTATAAACAGGACTACTTTACAGTTTTAGAGCCTGTGTTCCTCCATCTTGAAATCATGTGACTGATGATGTCACACGGCCCCACTGCCTGTAAACATCCATTGTTTTCTATTAGAGTGAAACATTCAGCCTGATTTATAGATTATTTAGTAACTTTTTACATCATTTATCAGATTTTTATTGCTCTAAAGCAGTGGTACCCCACCTTTTTTGGATCGTGACCCCCTTTCGATATCACAGTTTTTGGATGACCCCAGACATTTTTTTTCTAGAATTAGTGTTTTTTTTTGCCATGTTTGTTGCAGTGTTACAAATACAGATTAGTGACAATTTACGCCAGCTCATATTCTTTTTTCACTGCATTTTATTTAAACTAGTTTTGTATTTGAGAAAGTTAAAATATAGAATACAGTTGTTTAGGATTAAGTTTAAATTTTAAAAAAATTATAACAATTTAATAATATTATAAAAGATTGTGATTAGTTATTTTTTATATTTATATCGATTGCTAAATTTAGGCGACCCTATTTAAAAACACTGCTCTGAAAAACCAGGAAAAGTTGTTTACTGTAAGAAGATAAAAACAGTTGTGACCACAGGGGGCGACAGTTACAACTCTGAGGTTTGGTAGTAGACAATGAAGCAGAGAAGAAGAGCTTTCCTAAGGGACCTTTACTCTCCCTTAAACAGTGCGCTGACACGCTCTGGTGGATGAAGTTAGAGAGTAAATCACAGACTGTTGAAGGACTTCTATCCTCGGGGTTTGTGTGTAGATATACTAATAGCGCACTGATTCTATCAATCACACACTTTAAAGTTTGCATGTCTGTATCATTGACTCTAGACTGTGTCACACTTTTCTCTTTCTACTGGTTTCAGACACATTGTGTCTATTTTCGTTCCTTCTAACTTTATTTTTTCTGCGAGTTTTGGTCCAATATTTATGAAATAATGATTGAATGTACTGTATTTACTCTCTCCTCCTTATCCTTAATCATACTGTTTTTTTCCATAAAGTATATTAAAGGATATTTGTTATCAATATTTTTTATTTCTAATTAGTAATTATACTATATAATATTTTCCAATGTATTTTCTTCTTTTGTTTGTTTAATCATGGAATTTTGAAGAACTCCCACCAAAAACTCCTTCTATCCTCAGGGTTTGTGCGTCTTCAACAGTCTGTGCTTTACTCTCTAACTCCAGCCACCAGAGCGTGTCAGCGCACTGTTTAAGGGAGAGTAAAGATCCTTTAGGAGAGCCCTAAAACTGTATAGTAGTCCCATTTTTCAAAGTTAATTAATAAATATGGTGCATAATAATGTGTTATGTTAGACATAGAACTTCTATTCAGGACATTTAGATGGTTTTATGACATATTTATAAACACAGTGAAGGATCCCTTAATAATAAACCTGCACAGGACACAAATACTGTCAGGTTATGTTTTTAGGACATTTCTTTGGTCCCTGGTCCTGATGCTGACTCGGCTGGTTTCCTCCCACAGACCCATTGTGCACGCGTTACATGGAGTTTGTGTGTAAGAATCGAGCCCAGTGTCTGTTCCAGTCATTGGTTTGTGATGGAATCAAACACTGTGAGGATGGATCTGATGAGGAGGCTGAGTACGCTGGATGTGGTGAGGAACTACTACACGCCTTAGCCACGCCTTAAAATAACCTCCTGATTTACTGATAAGGGTTTCTGTGCCTCCCTCAGCTACTCCGTCTGAATTTGGCAAAGTGTGTGACGTCTACACCTTCCAGTGTTCCAACGGAGTGTGTGTGAGCCTGGAGTGGAAATGTGACGGCATGGATGACTGTGGGGATTACTCTGATGAAGCCAACTGTGGTGAGAAAATATATATTTATATATGAACAAACTGTGATGAAACATGTCAGGTTTGGTGTGAATGTACTGAACCAGTGTCTGAGATGTTATGGTTTTATTTAATTCAGACCACTTTTTTTAAGAAATTAACTTTACTGCTGATTGTTTTGATGTGTTCTTTCTGGGTGTAGCAGACTTGACGGTTCTGTCAGGTGATCCCACATGGGGTGACAACCCCAAGATTGAAAAACCCTGCATCAAAGCGATCAGCAGACACCTCTGAAGAAGACTGACAGTTGACAGTCGAAACATGTCAGGAGATGAATTTTCTGAAAAGAAGTTGTCTCAATAAATGAAACCTTAACATATTAAAAAATAAGACAAGATGAACTAGAATATTTACATTTGAGGATGCAGGTGCTGGCATTGCATTAGCATTAGCTAGCATTAACATTAACCGAGCATTATCATAGCATTAGCCAAGCATTAACCTAACAATAGCATTAACCTAGCAATAGCATGGAGCAGGAGGCATCCTCACTATTATGTGAATCTTCCGACTGTGTGATATTGTTACTGTTTCTGACTCCGCCTCCTGCAGCCGCCCCCACTGACGTCCCCGGATGCTCCAAGTACTTCCAGTACGAGTGCACCAATGCACGCTGCATCCCCACCTGGTGGAAATGTGATGGAGAGAATGACTGTGGAGACTGGTCTGATGAGGCTCACTGTACAGGTACACACAACGTTAGCATTAGCATGCTGTAGCATTAGACTGCTCTGATGAGGCTCACTGTACAGGTACACACAACGTTAGCATTAGCATGCTGTAGCATTAGACTGCTCTGATGAGGCTCACTGTACAGGTACACACAACGTTAGCATTAGCATGCTGTAGCATTAGACTGGTCTGATGAGGCTCACTGTACAGGTACACACAACGTTAGCATTAGCATGCTGTAGCATTAGACTGGTCTGATGAGGCTCACTGTACAGGTACACACAACGTTAGCATTAGCATACTGTAGCATTAGACTGGTCTGATGAGGCTCACTGTACAGGTACACACAACGTTAGCATTAGCATACTATAGCATTAGACTGGTCTGATGAGGCTCACTGTACAGGTACACACAACGTTAGCATTAGCATACTGTAGCATTAGACTGGTCTGATGAGGCTCACTGTACAGGTACACACAACGTTAGCATTAGCATACTGTAGCATTAGACTGGTCTGATGAGGCTCACTGTACAGGTACACACAACGTTAGCATTAGCATACTGTAGCATTAGACTGGTCTGATGAGGCTTACTGTACAGGTACACACAACGTTAGCATTACCATACTGTAGCATTAGACTGGTCTGATGAGGCTCACTGTACAGGTACACACAAAGTTAGCATTAGCATGCTGTAGCATTAGACTGGTCTGATGAGGCTCACTGTACAGGTACACACAACGTTAGCATTAGCATGCTGTAGCATTAGACTGGTCTGATGAGGCTCACTGTACAGGGACACAGTGTTAGCGTTAGGGTGCAACAATTAGTCGACATTGACGACAGAAATCATTAACAGAATTCGTCAACGACAAATGTATTTGTCGACAATTGTCGGTTTCGTCATCACTGTCTTCTTCAAGCTGTGGATGGAGCTGAGCATAGTTTTTTCATGAGGAGTGGCTCATCTACCTTCTATATATCTGTGCTCAGAGCTGTATGCACATAATGGACGTGATTAGAGGGAGATATATCATCAAAAACATTCCCACTGGTAAGAATATGTCACTGTTAACAGGAGCTCAGCGCTGTCGATGCCGCTCACACACGTAGCTCTACTCGTCACAGTCACAGTTTACCTGAAGCTGTGACGAGCAGCGACACATCACACAACGCTACTTAGTTAAAACCAGACCTCCACCTAACAAAGAGAACCAGTCTAAGTTCCTCCGTCAGATCCACCCAAAGTTCTACACACACGGTGACGGTGCTCTACTAAAGCATGCTAAGCTAACCCACCGACACATCAGACTGGGCTAAGAGCTAATGCTAACCAATGCATTAAAATAATAAACCAATAAAAACTACTCGTCTTACTGTCATTAAACCACAAAGAGCCACAGATTTGTTTATGGTCAGATTTAACACTTTTATGGAAAGATAAAAAAGTAACATGTCACACGTTGTGTGAAATAAATGTTAGCATAAATATTATTGTCACTACTAATCCGTCCCAACTTGCGAAACACAATATTTTAATTCTATTTCACGTGTTCACAGACAAAACTGGTTCTATTAGACTAATGTAACTATTGTGATTATTACACCTAAATATACTGAATGATTACATCATCAGCTTGATCTGGTTTAATTATAGGAAATCAGAGTTATTTATTAACCATAACTTTATGTAACTCATTAGATATAAACTAAGCTAGATTCAGCAGCAGTGGTTTATATTAAACAGTAAAAACACTAATGTAGTTATTTTTGCTTTTCATGTGCTTTTTATTTTTTTTAAGAAAATAATTTCATTATTAATGAGGAAATAAATACATTATATACAGTAACACTAATGGAATGACCAATATGCACAAACTTTTTAATGTGTAAATATTATTACTTCAGCAGATTCTAGTGATAATGTATTAAATTTCTTTTGTGTTTGTAAGGAACCTGTTTACACTAAGTTGGGAATTGTTTTATTTATTTATTGTTTTTATTTGTCATAATTTGCCCCAAGCCAAATTTAAAAGATTGTAGCAACATAGAGCAAATAAATGTATGATTTGTCATCCAATTAGTCGACTAATCGTTTCAATAATTGATGACTAGTCGACTATTAAAATAGTCGTTAGTTGCAGCCCTATTAGCATTAGCATGCTGTAGCATTAAACTGGTCTGATGCGGCTCACTGCACAGGTACACAAAGTTAGCGTTAGCATGCTGTAGCATTAGCTCTCTGTAGTGTTAGCTGTTTGTAGCATTAGCTCTCTGTAGTGCTAGCTCTCTGTAGTGTTAGCTCTCTCTAGCATTAGCTCTCTTTAGCGTTAGCTCACTGTAGCGTTAGCTCACTGTAGCATTAGCTCTCTGTAGCGTTAGCATGCTGTAGCGTTAGCTCTCTATAGTGTTTGCTCTGGGTAGCGTTAGCTCTTTGTAGCGTTAGCATGTTGTAGTGTTATCTCTCTGTAGTGTTAGCTCTCTTTCACGTTAGCTCACTGTAACATTAGCTCTCTGTAGTGTTAGCTCTCTGTAGCATTAGCATGCTGTAGCGTTAGCTCTCTGTAGTGTTAGCTCTTTGTAGTGTTAGCATGCTCTAGCGTTATCTTTCTGTAGTGTTAGCTCTCTAGCTTTAGCTCACTGTTGCATTAGCTCTCTGTAGCGTTAGCATGCTGTTGCATTAGCTCTCTATAGTGTTTGCTCTGGGTAACGTTAGCTCTTTGTAGCGTTAGCATGTTGTAGTGTTATCTCTCTGTAGTGTTAGCTCTGTGTAGTGTTAGCTCTCTGTAGCATGAGCTCTCTGTAGCGTTAGCTCTCTGTAGCGTTAGCTCTCTGTAGTGTTAGCTCTCTGTAGTGTTAGCTCTGTGTAGTGTTAGCTCTCTGTAGCGTTAGCTCTCTGTAGTGTTTGCTCTGTGTAGTGTTTGCTCTCTGTAGCATTAGCTCTGTGTAGTGTTAGCTCTCTGTAGCGTTAGCTCTCTGTAGCGTTAGCCCTCTGTAGTGTTTGCTCTGTGTAGTGTTAGCTCTCTGTAGCGTTAGCTCTCTATAGTGTTTGCTCTGTGTAGTGTTAGCTCTCTGTAGCATTAGCTCTCTGTAGCGTTAGCTCTTTCTAGCATTAGCTCTCTGTAGCATTAGCTCTCTGTAGCGTTAGCTCTTTCTAGCGTTAGCTCTCTGTAGTGTTAGCTCTGTGTAGTGTTAGCTCTCTGTAGCGTTAGCTCTCTGTAGTGTTAGCTCTCTGAAGTGTTAGCTCTCTTTAGTGTTAGCTCTCTGTAGTGTTAGCTCTCTGTAGTGTTAGCGCTCTGTAGCATTAGCATGTTGTAGCGTTTGCATGATGTATGATGGAGTATTAACTCTCTGTGCTACATACAGGTGGGGTAACTCCACACACGGTGTCCCCGGGTCACGTGACGTGCGCTCCCAACCGTTTCCACTGTGGTTCTGGGGCGTGTATCATCAACACGTGGGTGTGTGACGGCTACGCTGACTGTCCTGATGGTTCTGATGAGTTTGGGTGTCCAACAGGTGAGACGTAGCTACATGTGAATATTCATCAGCACCAACGTCTCTCTGACCTCTGCTTCTCCTCTCCTGCAGTGGCCAACGCCTCTGGGACGTTGGCTCCTCCTCCCACACAGGCCCCGCCCCCTCTCCCTAGTCGCTGTGCCAGGGGTCAGTTCCTATGCCTCCGACCCCCCCGCTGTATCCCAGACTGGCAGCGGTGTGATGGCAGAACCCAGTGTGAGGATGACTCTGATGAAGAGCACTGTCGTAAGTCTCTGCACGAATCCATCATCATCATCATCATCATCATCATCATCATCATCATCATCATCACCCTGTTTCCTTCCACAGTGAACCCTCTGTCTCCTTCTAACCGTATGAATGAATGAATGAATTAGTCCTCTTCTCTCTCACACACTAGTACAATCTGCTAGTCAGGTTAAATGAGCAGTGGTTGATGGTTTTCATGAGGCTTCTGTAGAGCTAATGCTAACGAGCTAATGGTGGTGGATGGTTGACACATTGAACCACAGCTTTAGAAGATTTCCATCTGTGATAAAGACAAAGTGTTTCACACACTAGACCCAAAGGTGGTTCCATCCATTTCTCCTCCATCACATGTTTAGTTTTCTGCTGGGGGCGTGGCCATGACATCACACACACTAACGTCATTATTATCAAAAGACCTTTAAAAACACAACCATATAAAGTCTGCTGTGATTAAATCATAATAGTTACTTATATCAAAATGATTACCTTTTATAACCATTTTAGATTGATTAATGTCATCAGGAAGGACAACTAGTCGAGCACAGATCAATGGAGCTGGATCGTAGGAATATAAATGGATTAATCGATCTAATGGATGAGTTGTTACACCCTCACTAAACGGCCTCAAATAAAACCGCCTCAGGCTGTAAAACACGACGTGGCGTTTTAAAGAAACCGAAAACAAACATGACGTTATCAACATGTGCTGCTTCTGATACAAGAGGGAGTTGAAAGCTGTTATTTTCTATTTATGTAATAGGTTCAAATATATCAATGTATTTATTAATCAAACAATACCTTGATATATCTTAACTTTTAAAAAAATAAAAGGAGAAAACTGCTTTTCAACTTACTCTGTTATGTGTACTTCTGGTCCTTCAAAATAAAATGCCATGTCATGTTTTACAGCCTGAGGCCACTGAGTCTGATTACTTTTATTTTGAAGCCTGAGGCTGTTTTATCTGACTGAGGTTTTGCTGAGTCATGAGTCCGTTTGGTCTGACCAATGACAGGGTTTCCTGGTTCCTGATACCTCACTCTGAGACCTGAGCATGTCCTAAAATGTACTCCGTACACTGACTTCCTGTCTTCTCTCTCTACATCCATAAATCTCATCACTGCTCTTCCTCTACACCTTCTACCTGCAGTTCCAACCTCTTCATCCTTTGACACATATTCTCTGTTCATGTCCAAACCATCTCTGACTTTATCTCCTAAACATCTACCATGTGATGGACTCATTCATGATCTTGTTTATCAGAGAGAAGGATTTAAACCATCAACATGGCGTCTCCACACCTTTCCTTTCAATCATGTTGATTCTAAGTTCCATGTTTATGTACGTGTAGTGTAGAAAGATGTTGTCCATGTCCTCAGCCACTCGTGGACCTCTGCTCTGCTCCAATGGGACTCTGTGTTCTGATGGTGAGGCCTGTGTACTGGATGGAGAGAGGTGTGATGGTTTCCTGGACTGTTCTGATCACAGTGATGAGGACAACTGCACTAGTACGTCCCTCATCAATAACAGTTCTACACTCACATTGAGCTGCGTTTGACTCCTCCCACCTTTCCTCTCAGTGGATTCATTGGCCTATAAGGTGCAGAACCTCCAGTGGAACCCAGACTTTACAGGAGCTGTCACTCTCACCTGGTCTCGTCCTAAGAACCTTCCTCTGGACTCCTGTTACTTCCTGGTCTACTACAGGTAAACATGTTATTTTAACAGTTCCACCTTGACACAATGAGATGGTTTACTGCACGGGTGTCAAACTCATTTTAGTTCAGGGGCCAAATACAGACCAGTTTGACCTTGAATGGGCCACAGATTTTAGGATGGAAAATCAACTACTTCAACATTAATGTCCCCTGAATTCCATTTCCACGTATAAATGAAATATAAATGACAAGGTATGTGAGTATTTCAGTCCTTGGAGGATCTTCACTTAAATTTCCCTGATTTGGGGAATTTGGACATTTTTTGTGGAATAATTTGAGGAAAATTTGCCAGATTTTGGAAAAATGTGTAGTTCTTTTCTAGGGATGGACTGATATGGGTTTTTTTAGGGTCGATGCCAAAACCAATTTTTTTCCCATCAGCCTTAGCCGATGACTGATACAGACTGCTGATTTTCTTGAGCTGATATTTGGAACCGATTCTACTTTTGCTTCCTGAATTTACATCATAAAAATTACACAATGATGATAACAAATGGTACAAGTCTCAATTTAAAGAAAGGAACATTTATTGAAATGAACAAAGGTGAGGTAGAACGACACCAAGTAAAAAATATTTAACAAATAATAAAAACTGGATGTAGACCGAGAACAAGTAAAAAATATAGTGAGACATCTCATGAAATATTATGAAAGAAAACTGTTCGTCCTTGTCCTGAAAATAGCTTTGACAAAAGTTGGTCTGACTGGAGATATATTTTATTAACAGGATTATTGAGTATAAATATATATAATTATAGTATTAAACACAAAAAGAAAGCATGAATAATAGTCCATTCCAACACAACCCAGAACATAAATAACAGAGGAAAATAACGTGATGTCAGATGTGCATTAAGCAACAAACTGTTCAAGTTTCTGTTCTAAATTACATCAACATCCATCCATCCATCTTCAAACCAACTTGCTCCTGTCTCACAGGGTCGCGGGGGTCTGCCGGTGCCAATTTCAGGCTCTCATTGGGCGCTGGGCGGGGGGTACACCCTGGACAGGGCGCCAGTCCATCGCAGGGCTACATCAACATCAACAAGAATAAATATTCAAACAAGTAGTAAACTGCTTCCCAGAAGCAGAGATAGAGGGAAAAAAAACACACACACCAAATCTCCAGCCAGCTGCTCGTTAAATACAACTGTGACAACAACACGTGGACCCACGGAACAATTGCTAAGTTAAACAGTTAAAAGACGCTTTGAAAGTTTAAAACATGTCATTGGGATTGAAGAGCTTCTTTCACGCTAGTGGGGGGAGGGGCTCTGCAGCCTCTGTCTCCAGCAACAGGAGCAGCCTGTGGCAGCCGCCCTGTTAATAAAGTAAATCGGCGAACCCAGCAGCGCACATCGGCCGATGCTGATACACGTAAAACACACAAAAATTGGTCGATCATTATTCTTTTCAACAATTTCAGATTAAAAACTAGGCAAGACCTGTATTTGCAAGGCGAATACGTATTTGGCAATTGAAGATTGAAAAAAATTGTCAAAAAACACAACCTGTATCTGGATTTGTTGACAAGTTTGTTATTTTTACTAGTTAAATTG
This sequence comes from Gouania willdenowi, assembly GCF_900634775.1. Classification (NCBI taxonomy): domain Eukaryota; kingdom Metazoa; phylum Chordata; class Actinopteri; order Blenniiformes; family Gobiesocidae; genus Gouania; species Gouania willdenowi. The sequence goes on along the minus strand of NC_041056.1, from coordinate 43,411,065 downwards.
AAAGTAATAATACAGGAAAAACAGAAGACTGACCTTGAAATTAAATATGACCTTGAGTGAAGGTCAAAGTCACACATTAAAAGTAAATGTTCATTGGTACCAGTGGCCAAGGTATAGGGAAACAAGTTTTTTTTTTTTTGTGACGTCATGAAGTTTGACCCCTACCGATCTTTTTACTGGTAGGTCATACAGCTTCGGTTCAATTAAATAAAATACTCCATTTGAGATGAGCTTTTCATAAATATAAGCACTGATAAATGCTGTACGATAAATATTCATAGAGATATGGCACATTTAGGTTTTTGACACTTGACACAACCTTGACCTTGGCATTTTGGCTCAAAAGAAGGTCCACTGTTCATCCTTGACATTGCTCCTATGAGATAACATACAGTCATGGCCAAAAATATTGGTGCCCCTGTACTTCTGTCAGATAATGCACCACTGCTCCCAGAAAATTGTTGAAATTACAAATGCATTGGTATTCACATGTTAATTTGTTTTGTTTGCATTGGAACAACACAAAAAAGCAGAGAAAAAAGCCAAATCTGATATCATTCTACACAGAACTCCTAAAATGGACTGGACAAAATTATTGGTACCCTTTCAAAATTGTAAGAAATAATTGTATTTTAAGCATGTGATGCTCCTTTAATTTGCAGCTAAACTCACTTGTGGCAAGTAACAGGTGCTGGCATTATAGTAATCACACTTTCAGCCAGTTAAAATGGAAAACAGTTAACTCAGCCTTTGTGTTGTGTGTCTGTGTACCACACTGAGCATGGAGAAAAGAAAGAAGAGCAAAGAATTGTCAGAGGATTTGAGAACCAAAATTGTGGAAAAGCATTGGACAATCTCAAGGCTACAAGTCCTTCTCCAGAGATCTAAATGTTCCTGTGTCCACTGTGCGCAACATCATCAATAGCTAATCTTCCTGGACGTGGACGGAAGAGAAAAATTGATGAAAGATTGCAATGAAGGATTGTTTGAATGGTGGATAAAGAACTCAGAACAGCTGTTGGGAGAAGGCACCCTTCAAATCTAAGGGACCTGGAGCAGTTGGCAAAAGAAGAGTGATCCAAAATTCCAGTAGAGAGGTGTAAGAAACTCATTGATGATTACAGAAAGCCATTGATTTCAGTTATTTCTTCTAAGGGTGTGCTACCAAATTTTAAGTTGAGGGTGACAATAATTTTGTCCAGTCCATTATTGGAGTTCTGTGTAGAATGATATCAGATTTGGCTTTTTTCTCTGCTTATTTGTGTTGGTCCAAGAAATAAACATGTGAATACCAATGCATTTGTAATTTCAACAATTTTCTGGGAGCAGTTGTGCCTTATCTGACAGAGGAGCACGGGTGCCAATATTTTTGGCCATGACTGTATGTGTCATGAGTGCTGAATTAATAGCCTAGGAGGAGTTCTATGACTAAGAAGTTGCAGAAGATAAAACTAAAATAAAATAATAAGAACTCCAACGAGAACAATGTATTTGACAATTTTCAATTGCCAAATACATTGACTGCTGCCATGTGATATAACTGGAAAACCGAGGCTGAGATATCTACAAATGAATTATTTGGTCATTTACAAAATGTTTCATGTCTTTCTTGAGAGGGCTACTGGATGTTTTCAGACTGCTACCAAGGAGCTCAACTTGGTTTGGATCCTAGATCATCATGGATAGTAGTAAGATTGAAATTTGAAATAAGGGATGTTGTTCTGAGCACAATTTACAGTATTTTAAGATATAATATTGAATTCCCTGACCCTGAAAACCTGTAATTAACCATAAAGCTGGGCGATATATTTTAATTTTAATTTATATTGATATATTTATAAACACAATATTACACGGGACAATATCGTTTATATCAATATAGTATATTTTGCATTAAAATAGCAATACATTGTACAGCACTTTGGTCAGCTGAAGTTGTTTTTAAAATGTGCATAAATTCACATAATTAGTTTTATAAATGTTGATATTGTTCTCTACACTTATGTTAACTAGTACAGTGCCCGTCGGAAGTATGCATTCATGTGGGAGAATAAGGGGTATATTTGCGGGTGCGAAATGTGGGTGCAATTTTCCTGGTTTAATTCTGTGGGACATGTGCATGACTTCATCATCACTTTTGTATTTTTTTTTTGTCTGTTTTTCTCCAATGTATGTTTTTTGGAGTCGTGTATTTGTGTATCTTTCTGTTGTCTTTTTGTGCATTTTTTGTATAATTATTGTTTTTTTGTTGCCATTGTAGTGTGATTCAGGAGTCATTTTGTGTATTTTTGTCTAAATATTTAGTTTTGTGTATTCTTTGTAGAATCCATTCTATGTGGCACCGTCTACGTAACATGTAAACACTTAGATCTGACTCAGAGCGTAACACTACAGTCACTACCACCCTATGGACGGGTGTCATGACACAGACTGTAACCGGACTAAATGGTGATCGGTGTGTGTGTGTGTGTGTGTGTGTGTGTGTGTGTGTGTGTGTGTGTGTGTGACTCTCTACCTGGGACTCTAATCTCCTCCGTTGGTTCTCACACACACGCGCTGCGGAGAACTGTGCAGGTTTTAACACAGCAGCCATTGCCGTCAATCACTTCTGGGTGAGGTCTGTCCGGTCTAAATAGCGAACGGTCAAACTAACGTTTTGAAACGACGTCATCACCAAGTAAGGAACAGTAAAAAAGTATTTTTCCTGAAAAAAGAAGTCCACAGGAGCGAGATCAGGGCCAAACTCAGCTGGCATGCACCGGAAGTGAGCTGTGCAGTGAAATAGATAGAGTGCCCATCAGAAGTATGCATTCATGTGGGAGCTTAAGTAGAGTTAATTATGTCCAAATGAGTATGTGTTTGAAGGTTGGCTGTACATAGAGGTATAAATACTCTCTGTAGTGTTATAAAGGGTTTATTTGCGGGTGCAAAATAAAACAGTGTGTGTGATTTACCTGGTTTAATTCTATGAGACATGAACATGATAAATGTGTTTGTTGTTGTTTTTTTTTTACTCACTTTCATATTTTTTTGTTTGGTGTATTCTTTGCAATGTATGTTTTTTGGAGTCATTATGTGTATTTGTGTATCTTTCTGTTGTGTTTTTGTGCATTTTTTGTATAATTATAGTTTTTTGTTGCCATTTTAGTGTGATTCTGTTGTCATTTTGTGTAATTTTTGTATAAATATTTAGTTTTGTGTATTTTGAGTCATTTTCATATTTTTGTTGTATTTTTCTGTAATGTATGTTTTTTGGAGTCATGTGTATTTTTTATTCTTTCAGTTGTCTTTTTGTGCATTTTTTATATTTTATTTTACTCATTTAGTATATTTTTATTATAAATAAATAAATACCGTGTGTGTGTTCCGTGAAATGTTTGAGACGCTGATAACCAAACTCCATAGACATTGTAGTGCCAATCAGAAAAACAACAAAATTTCGCAAAACAAAACATAAAACTCCAAACTACATGAGTGAGTAAGTAAATTAAAGTATTATCTACTATTCAACTGTCTTTTTTTAAAAAACTAAAATATTTTTTTACCTTTGAACCGAGTGGTCAGAGCTTAGCTTCCAGGCACGGCACCACAGAGAATCTACAGTTTTCCAGATGTAGAATTGAACAGGTTGAGGTCAATATCAACTCTAGTGAAACAGCGCGTTATTGAACAACAGTTATATGGTTTAAACAATGGGAAACGTGTCTGTAAAAGACTCACCAGTGGCTGATGGTTTCAAATCATCTATTCAGAGAGCTCCGTGTTTGAGACGCTAACAATAGCATGACACAGGAGGAAGTGGAGTCTACCGTGGCTCACACACACAAACATCAGTGACTAACATCAGGCCCAATAAGTGAGACTTAAGAGCTTTGCTAGTTAATCAGTGCAAGCACGGCTGCTCAGACGCCCCTCCCCTCTCTTTGGTCTAAACTATCTTCCTCTCTCTCACTCGTGTGTTTACAGTTCGTTTCTGCTTAGCTGTGTGCGCAGCGATTGGCTCTGGCCACACATGTGACTCTTGTGCCCCCCCCACACTCTGGGTCAAAAGCTGCCGTCCAGAAGTGAAATAAAATTAAAATAAACATTTGGAAATGACCAAATTACTTCAAAATAACAGATTCACACACTCGGGGTATTTGGAAGCCGTTGACAAAGTTTCAGGTCGAACTCTTACCGCGTCGAGGAGATATTTGCTCCACACACACACGCACACACACAGACCTTTCCGTCTTTTAAGGGAAGACTAGTACAGTGCCCGTTGGAAGTATGCATTCATGTGGGAGCATAAGGGGTATATTTGCGGGTGCAAAATGTGGGTGCAATTTTTCTTTTTTTGTTTGGTTTTTTTTACTCACTTTTATATTTTTTCGTTGGTGGATTTTTCTGTAATGTATGTTTTTTGGAGTCATGTGTATTTTTGCATCTTTCTGTTGTGTTTTTGTGCATTTTTTGTGTAGATCTTGTTTTTTGTTGCCATTGTAGTGTGATTCTGGAGTCATTATGTGTATTAGTTTTAGTTTAGTTTTTAGTTTTTTATTTTACTCATTTAGTATATTTTTATTATAAATACTGTCTGTGTGTGTGTGTGCGTGTGCGTGTGCGTGTGCGACCGTCAGCACAGGCACCGCCCACACTCATGGAGACGAAGGAGGAAGTTTGGAATCACGGGAATAATATTAAATAACCATGAAATATTAACTTAAATGACTTTTAGCGGTACAAAAACGTTTTTAATATTGACCTTTTCTTTTTTTTTACCCAAACAAACTGCGACACGGTGACGTCATGAACCCGGAACCGGAAGTAACGCGCTCAATACGCGCTCTTACCGAGAGAGCCGTAATTATAAAATTAACGTTTTGACCGTTTTGCTACACCAAATTACTTCGGTCTAAACTATCTTCTTCTCTCTCACTCGTGTGTTTACAGTCCGTGTCTGATTGGCTGTGTGCGCAGCGATTGGAGCTGTGTAGTGAAATAGATATAGATGGTGCACTAGCGCCCCCTCACACCCTGAGGTCAAAAGCTGTCGTCCAGAAGTGAAATAAAATTAAAATAAACATTTTGTAATGACCAAATTACTCCAAAATAACAGATACACAAACTCGGGGTATTTGGAAGCCATTGACAAAGTTTCAGGTCGAACTCTTACCGCGTCAGGGAGATATTTGCTCCACACACACACACACACACACACACACACACACACACACACACACACACACACACACACACACACACACACACACACACACACACACCCCCACACACACACACACACACACACACGCACACAGATGTTTCCGTCATTATAGTATAGATAAAGGTCCCTGTGTGACATGTGGTTTTTTTAATTTTGTCTGCACATGCTGTCAAAGGTTAACACTACAAGAAGTGCAATCTTTTTAAGACAACAATTCATGTTTTGTTATTGAAATTAAATAAATGAATTTATTTTATTGCATAATTGTGACCATCACCAGCCCTCCCTAAGGAAGGGTAAGAAACACTTTATTAAAGGGAGGATATAAAAAGAGAGAGTAGTGTTACACCTGAGTGAGGGGGTGGGGGGAAGCGAACAGGGAAGAGAGACTCAAGGTAAGAAATGTAAAGGGTGGGGAAGAGTTGATTTTTTTAAAGTGAGAGTGAGATGTGAAGCTGTAGTTGTGTTTATTATGTTGTGTAATCAAACCAGTCTGGTGACCAGTGTGAAGCTTAGGTATAATGGTGGTGGGTGTGGCCAGAGGGAAGGAGTGTGTGGTAAAACCTAAAACAGATATTTAGGATCAACGTGTCTAAAGTTAAGCCCAGTACCAGTGATTTCCAAAGTCCAAAGCACTGCAAACCCAAGCGCAGCCACCGCCCCCACACACACACCCAAGAAAGCCCCAAGGAGCCAAGGACCCAGCGCACCCCGCCACCGACCAAAAAACCCCAACCCCAAGCCCCTCGCCAACAGATTAGAGTTAGTGTTCAAGAGTTTTTGTTGATTTTGTTGAGATTTTTTTCATATATATAGCCAGTTCTGAAGGTTGCAAAGTAATTAGATCTTTTTTTGATTGTCTCTGTTATTTGTAAGTACTGAAGAAAATTACTTTTATTTATATTAAATGTTTGGGTTAGATTGTTATATGTCCTGAGCTTATCATTTTCAAAGAGGTCTTAGAGATGAATAATTCCGCTATCTTCCCATGTTTTTAGATAGAGCGGTGTTTTTCTGTTTCTAAAGTCAGGGTTGTACCAGATTGGAGACAGCATGTTAGTTTTTAATTGAACATTTGTAATGTCCAGGGCTTTCCACCACGCAGTCAGGGTGGAGGCAATCAGTGGGTTTTTAAAGCAGTTATGACGTTTGAGGGTCGCAGTGATAAAAGGGAGATCAGAGAGTTTAATATGTTTGCAGTCTAACTGTTCTATTTCTAGCCAGGTGTTGTGGTATTCTTTTGGTTTTAGCCATTCTGTTAAGTATAATATTTGGTTTGCTAAGTAATAATGCATGAAATTAGGGGCTTCAACCCTCCCTCGCTTTTATTTTTTTGGAGGGTTGAAAGGCTTATTTTTGGTTTTTATTCCTAGTATAGAATTTTGTAATTGCAGAATCTAATCTTTGGAACCATTGTGTTGGTGGTTTCAGTGGATCATAGAGAACAGATAGTTTATTTTAGGTAAGATTTTCATTTTAACTGAGGCTATTCTGCCAAGGAGTGAGATGGGGAGGTTGTTCCATCTCTTCAGATCATCTGTGACTTTATCCAACAGCGGATCCAGGTTCAGTTTAATTAATTCATTTAGGTTTGGTGATATATTTAAGCCCAGATATTGTGTTTGTGGGAGTGGGGTATTGTGGGTTTTAGCTTGCTGGGTTCCATGAATTTTTTTTAAAGGGAGGATTGATGATTTTGACCAGTCTAATGAGGATTGGGGTTCTTCCAAATAGAGTAAAATATCACCCGCATAAAGATTAATTTTGTGTTCTGAGATGGATGAGTGGATTCCTTTAATAACAGTAATCTGATGAACAGCTGCTGTGAGAGGTTCAACAAATATTGCAAAAAGCAAAGGTGAGAGTGGGCAACCTTGTCTGGTTCCCCTCTGCAGTGAGAAGCTTTGGGATGTTATTTTGTTTGTGGTTACTGAGGCCTTAGGTTTAGAGTATAGGGTGGAGATCCATTGTATGAATGATTCTCCAAAGCCAAATTTGCCAAGGACAGCAAGGAGGAATGACCAGTTGACTCTATCAAATGCTTTTTCTGCATCTAGTGACAAGATTATTGTTTTCTTTTTAGAGTTCTGTGCCATGTTGATCAAATTAAACAGCCTTCTAACATTGTCTGTGGAGTGTCTATTTTTAATAAATCCTGTCTGGTCTTGGTGTATAATTGACTGAACTACTTTCTCTAACCTGGAAGTGAGTGCTTTGGAAATAATGTTTATGTCTGTGTTAATAAGTGAGATGGGACGGTAACTTGAGGGTAACATGGGGTTTTTGTCTGGTTTAAGTAATAATTTAATGTTTGCTGTATTCATGTGACCTCCTACATAACCTTTATTTTTGATCTCTGTTACTACTCTGAAAAAGAGCGGAGCCAGCATTGACCAGAAGTGTTTTAGGAATTCAGCAGGGAACCCATCTGGACCTGGTGCTTTGCCTGTTGACATGCTGTCTAAAGCATTTTGTAATTCTTGTAAGGTTAATGGTGAGTCTAAGGTGGTTTTCTGCTCTATGGTGAGCTGTGGTAGGTTTAAGTTATTGAGGAAGGTTTTCATATCTTCAGGGTCAGGGTTTAAGTTTGATGAGTATAAGTTTTGATAATAATCATGAAAAACCTTATTAATGTCCTGAGGTAAGTTTAAAGTTTGACCTGAATTATCAGAAATATTATATTATAGAATAATTTTCTTTGTTGTGTTTAAGCTGATTTGCTAAATATTTGCCTGATTTATTATTGTAGTCAAAGTTTTTGTACCGTAATTGTTGCAAAATAAAATCAGTTTTTTTAGATATAATATCTAGATTAAGTTTTGTATTTGTATTGTATTAGTGTTCTACCATAAAAGTGCTGACGGGTTAGCTGCGTATTGTTCTGTAAGTTTATGAATTTTTTCATCAATCGTTTTCTCTGTTGAAGAATATGATATAATCTTCCCTCTGATGACAGAGTAAGGACGGTGACACTTCCAGGGAGTTGTTTTTTAACAGAAAGTCCTCACATTCTTTTCTTATCATTTATTTCAAGGGTTTGTCTCTGAAAAAACAAAAAAAACTAACAGGTACACAATGCTGTTGGGAAACCCAATTACATCACAGAGAAAACATTTATTTATTATTATTATTGCCATTCTGGTTCAATTGTATACATCAAAGCATCATCTCAAGGCAAGGGTAAAACACTGAGATATATACAGTTGTGTGCGAAAGTCAGGGCACCCCTTTAAAAACAGCATATTTTATATATTTAAAAAGTTATATTCATATTTACTGTCTCTCTGGTATATGTGAAAAAAAAGACAATATTGTCAGGAAACATTAATGCATAGTTACATTTTATTTTATAAATTGAACAAAATTACAAAAATGAAAAACATAATTTTGGCATGTGCAAAAGTCGGGGCACCCTGAGAGTTTCAAAGTGTCAGATTCTTTTTACAAGCTCAGACCTCTACCAGCTCATTGGTCCTGAAGCATGTGTCAACAATTGTCATTAGGGAGTGCCAGCTGGTGCCAATTTCAGGGTTTCTTAAATACGGCGACTCCACAAACCTTGTACAAACACTCAGCAACCATGGGTTCCTCTAAGAAGCTGTGTAAGACAGAAAAAATGAAAGTAATTGATGCCCACAATGCCGGGGAGGGCTACAAGAAGATAGCAAAGCGTTTTCAGCTTGCAGTTTCCACAGTGCGAGGCATAATTAAGAGATGGCAGGTGAGGGGAACTGTGGAGGTCAAGAAGAGATCTGGAAGACCAAGGAAACTCTCGGAGAGAACAGCTCGTAGTCTGGTCAGAAAGGTAAACCAAAACCCACATTTGACTTCAAAAGACCTCCAGGAAGATTTAGCAGACTCAGGAGTGGTGGTGCACCCTTCCACTGTGCGCCGATACTTGCACCAACAAGACCTTCATGGAAGAGTCTGTAGAAAAAAACCTTATCTACGACCTCATCATAAAATACAACGTCAAAAATATGCAACAGAACATCTACAGAAGCCTGATGACTTTTGGAAACAAGTGTCTGTGGACTGATGAAGTTAAAATAGAACTCTTTGGCCACAATAAGCAAAGGTATGTTTGGAGAAAAAAAGGAGCAGCATTTCATGAAAAGAACACCTTGCCAACTGTTAAATATGGGGGTGGATCCATCATGCTTTGGGGTTGTGTTGCAGCCAGTGGGACAGGAAACATTGCTCGGGTGGAGGAAGAATGGATTCAATTAAATACCAGCAAATTCTGGAGGCAAATATCACAGCATCTGTAAAAAAGCTAAAGCTGAAAAGAGGATGGCTTCTACAACAGGATAATGATCCTAAACATACCTCCAAATCCACCATGGACTACTTCAAGAAACGCAAGCTGAAGGTTTTGGAATGGCCTTCACAGTCTCCCGACTTAAACATTATCGAAAATCTGTGGGTAGATCTTAAAAGAGCTGTGCATGCAAGACGTCCTAGGAATATTGCAGAACTGGAAGCCTTTTGCAAGGAAGAATGGGGAAAAATCCCAAATAATAGAATCCAGAGACTTGTTGTTGGCTATAAGAAGCATTTACAAGCTGTGATATCTGCCAGAGGGGGTGTTACTAAGTACTGAAGGTACTGATGCTGTAGGGTGCCCCGACTTTTGCACATGCCAAAATTATGTTTTTCATTTTTGTAATTTTGTTCAATTTATAAAATAAAATGTAACTATGCATTAATGTTTCCTGACAATATTGTCTTTTTTTCCCATATACCAGAGAGACAGTAAATATGAATATAACTTTTTAAATATATAAAATATGCTGTTTTTAAAGGGGTGCCCTGACTTTCACACACAACTGTATCATATATCGTGATATCGATAAAGGCCATATCGCCCAGCCCTAATTCACCACTGAGATTATGATTCTATGTCAAATAGAACCAAAGTTATGACAAAATATCCAAATTGGCAATACAGATGGCGGCCATTTTGGACTTCTTTAATTTTGAGAAGTTTTACCAGCATGGATCCCTTTAAAAATGGATTCAGCATATACTCAAATACAGCCCCATGTAAAAACGTTTTGACTAAAGATGTGACTAATGCAGTGTAACCCTGGTTCACTGGATCTTTGTTCCCACACACTGTGAGCTAAGGTGAAGCTAAGGTGGGGCTAAGGTGAAGCTAAGGTGGGGCTAAGGTGAAGCTAAAGTGGGGCTAAGGTGAAGCTAAGGTGGGGCTAATGTTAAGCTAAAGTGGGGCTAAGGTGAAGCTAAGGTGGGGCTAAGGTTAAGCTAAGGTGAAGCTAAGGTGGGGCTAATGTTAAGCTAAGCTGAAGCTAAGATGAGGCTACTCTGATGGCTCTCTCCCCCCCTCCTCAGGGTGGTGGGCACCCAGCCGTGGACCATCATGGACACTCACAGCAACAAGAGCAGCTACAAGCTAAGGGTGCTACAACCAGACACCACCTACCATGTGAAAGTGCTGACTCAGTGTCTCAGTAAGCTGCACAAAACCAACGAGGTGATCACTGTCAGGACGCCTGAGGGATGTGAGTATTATCAATATACAGTATATATATATATATATATATATATATATATATATATATATATCATTATTATCAGAGGGGTGTGAGTATTATCAATATACAGTGTATATATATATATATATATATATATATCATTATTATCAGAGGGATGTGAGTATTATCAATATACAGTGTATATATATATATATATATATATATAATATCATTATTATCAGAGGAATGTGAGTATTATCAATATACAGTGTATATATATATATATATATATATCATTATTATCAGAGGGATGTGAGTATTATCAATATACAGTATATATATATATATATATATATATCATTATTATCAGAGGGATGTGAGTATTATCAATATACAGTGTATATATATATATATATATATATATATATATATATAATATCATTATTATCAGAGGAATGTGAGTATTATCAATATACAGTGTATATATATATATATATATATATATATATAATATTATTATCAGAGGAATGTGAGTACACGTATTATTTACTCTGCTCTGCTGTCAGGTAAAATAAAAACACACTATTACACTCATTATCAGAGGGAAACGTAGCTGCAGATGATAGTGAGACTAAAGCAACAATTTTCATTACAAGTTCTGAATTTTTTAACAGGTTAATGCTAATGCTAGGTTAATACTAATGTCAGGTCAATTGCTAATGCAAGGGTAATGCTATTGCTAGGTTAATGTTAATGCTTAGCTAATATTTCTGCTAAGCTAATGCTAGAGGTAGGCCAATGCTAGATCAATGTTAATGCTAATGCTAGGTTAATGCTATAGCTAGGCTTATGGTAATGTTAATGCTAAGATAGTGCTAATCATTACCTAATTCTAATCTAATGTTAATGTTAAAGCTAAGCTTATGTTAATGCCTGGTCAATTCTAGGGTAATGTTAATGTTAGGCTAATGTTAATGCTAGGCTAATTCTTAGCTAAGTAAATGCTAATGCTAGGCCAATGTTAGATAAATGTTAATTCTAATGCTAGGTTCATGCTAATATTAATGCTAGGTTAATGCTAATATTAATGCTAGGTTAATGCTATTGCTAGGTTAATGCTAATGTTAATGCTATTGCTAGGTTAATGTTTTTGCTAGGTTAATATTTAGTTCATGTTGATGCTAATGCTGATATTAGGCCAATGCTTGATCAATGTTATTGCTAATGCTAGGTTATTGCAAGTTAATGCTAGTGTGTGTGTGTGTGTGTGTGTGTGTGTGTGTGTGTGTGTGTGTGTGTGTGTGTGTGTGTGCAGTGCCCGACTCCCCCAGGAACCTGCAGCTCTCCAGTGATAATGAAGAGGATGGTACAGTGAAGGTCTTCTGGAACCCTCCTGATAAAGGACACGGCCTCATCAGGGAGTACATCGTGAGTGTTTTTAACGTTTAGGTTCCTTTCACATATTAACCTTCCTATTATCCTCAGGGTCAATTTGACCCCATTGAATGTTTATCATTCTTTTATCAAAGTAAGAGTTGACTTTATTTATTTTTTTGCTTCATATTTCATGACTTGATTGCAATTGATTAAGCATAATATTATTAATGATAATATTTTTTTTCAATGTGCTGAAAACCCATTGGTGTTCTTCTGGGGTCAATTTGACCCCATGCTGTTTTAGCTGTTTTAGCTGTGTAAAACTGTGACTTTACATCCTGTGAGTATTGCAATCTGTGTGCTCTCTTTCTCTTTCTTGAAAATGTTTACTAGCAATGAGGTTTAGGAACAGCTCTTTCACAGTAAATGTGACATAGAGGAGAATGTGTCTGAGACAGACGACGTTATAGTGAATAGCATCAAATATGTAGCAAAAAGGACCTAAAAATAAGTAGATACATGTGTTTATGAGAGGAAAGAAGGGGTCACCAATGTCAATCAATATAATTAGTTAGTCATGAATGTTCACCTGAAATTAGAAAAGATTTGGATGAAAATTATTCCAGATAAATCAATTGTAATGTACAAGTTTGTCGTGTGTGTGTGTGTGTGTGTGTGTGTGTGTGTGTGTGTGTGTGTGTGTGTGTGTGTGTGTGTGTGTGTGTGTGTGTGTGTGTGTGTGTGTGTGTGTGTGTGTGTGTGTGTGTGTGTGTGTGTGTGTGTGTATACAGGTGGAATACAGTGTAGGCGGAGCATCTGATTGGACGTCTCAGAGATGTATCTCCACCAGCACCACGTTCAACCACCTCCAGGCCAACACTCTGTACACGTTCAGGGTAACACACACACATTCAGTGTTTCTGTTCCTATATACAGATAAAGTGGTGCACTAACCCTGTTGGTAGAGGAGGATTATTGATTGATTGGTAAAGCTGTAGTTCATTTTCATTGTGTTACTGCTCTTTCACAGTATCATTAACTCATTCAGTGCCAGCCATTTTCAGATTTTCTATCCCCCCTCAGTGCCAGCCGTTTTTGAGCATTTTGACTGATTTTAAAGACCCACAGAATATTTTCTACTATGACTATCTGAAATCTGACAGCAGATTCTGAAAGATTGAAGCCTCTACTTTCATAAAAAAAAAACATTTGTTTCTGGCTCGTTTTGTTCTTTCGTAATAAGTTGTTGAATAGAGCAAGTTTTACACAATCTTCAGTTTCAGAGAAAAAAGCTGACAAGTCTGTACACAAGTAACTTCCTCTTCCTCCCCGACATGCAGTGTCACTGCGTTCCCTGTTCTTTTATTGTTTTATCTCACCATCGCCACCTTATCCACGAGTTCCACACATGCTCTGGTTGAGTGTGCGCTTCTGGGAACGTCAACTCTCGTACATAGCGCCATTTTCTGTATCGTAAACGCCTGTCCTCCTCTCCCTCTGAGCTCTGCTGAGCATGGATGATCTCTCATCCAAAGGTGCGCTGCTACCTCCTACGTGTCACCTATTATTTTGCTATCTGGCTCACAGGCTGAGGGTATTTTGTACCCCGCCCTCCTTCCCCTCCCTCTCCTCCTCCCGACACGCAGCAATGACCCGTTTAGCCCGGTTAGTTGATGGTTTCATCTCACCATCGCAACATTATCAATAATCCACTCAGGTCCATACATGTTCTGTGTTAGTATGTGGAGCTGTGAGCTGCTAGATACGTCACAATATCACTTCATAGCGGCATAATCTCACTCGTTCCTGCTTCTCCTCCCCAACTAATGGTAGCATCAGTGGCTAATCTCTCATCTAATGGTGTACTGCTGACATCTTCAGGACACAGTTGGTCACTACAACACCCCACAGTTTAGATATTGATGAGGGACCTCCGCCAGGGTGTTTTCTAGCAATCCCCGTTTTCTAGCAATCCCCCGTGAAAAAACCACTGAGTGTTTGGATCTGAAATGACGAGTTATCTCGTCAATGGCACTGAGTGAGTTAAAAACCTGCTTCCACTAGTTTATTTTTGTATAAAATTACATTAAGTTTGTGATGAATTAATGCTGAGTCCTGATTGGTTGTTGCAGGTCGCTGCAGTGACGAGTCGAGGAGTTGGAAACTGGAGCGAAGTCAAATCCATCACTCCTGAAAAAGGTAAGAGCCAAGCTGCCCAGCATCCTCTATAGCAGGGGTTCTCAACCTAGGGTTCAGGACCCTATTTTTCTGCAACTACACTAAACTTTCCTTATTTTAACCTATTTTCATCACTTTTTATTGCCATTTTTGCTACATTTCTCCCATTTTTGACTCTTCTCCATCAAATTTCAATGACTCATTTATTTGCGAGTCAAATATTACGACAGTTGGTGGTCCTGAATCATTGGCACATACCAATATATAAATGGGGCCCATTACTCTGTACGTGCCACGGGTGCACCAGGGGGCCCCATTTTTCAAATGACTACTCCTCCATTAATGCTCGTTGAATCTGGCTGTAATCTGACATGGATATTCTATAAGCGGATGTCCAGATCCTGTTGGAGAACTTATTTTTACTTTGCGGAACCAAGTCATTTGACTGAATTCTAAGGCTGCAACGATTCGTCAACGTTGTCGACGTGTTTCTCTGAAGGAGTGAGGCATCGCACTTCATTAAAATCTCTGCTGCAAGGTTTGCAAAGCAGACCTTGCGTATCACGGCAGCACCTCGGTGATGCTCAAGCATTTAAAGAGAAATCACGTAGGCCAGTTGGACGAAACGGAGTCAGACTCGCCTCAGTAAGATTCAAGTAACATTCAAGCCAATATGTTTGATTTTTAATGTACATTGTACATTTTAGAAGCGTATTTTCGCTTTAAAAGAGAGCTTTAATGTGATGCCTGACTGTGCCTGACAAAAGTATTTTAAATTAAATGCATTCAGTCTGAAGCAGAGCGCTACCATGGACCCCTTTCTGCAAAAGAAGCAGACATGCACCCCGCAACAGGCGACTGCCCTCACTGAGTCAGTATTGCAGATGCTGATCTATGATATGAGGCTGCTCTTCATGGTCGACGGTGCCGCAAAATGGCTGCCGACTGCTCCCCAGGGATGGGTCCAAATGCAGAGGACAAATTTCAATATATGTGTAACAACATATACATGACCAATAAAGTTAAATTTAATGATAACCCAGTTCAACCCAGACTACATCCTGCCATCAGAACCCATTTCACCCACGTGATGGAGCAGAAATACAATACGTTTCTGAAGGTAATTGTTTAAAATACACACACACACACACACATTTCATAATTCATATAAACAATCACACATATTGCATACAAGTAATCACAAATTTCATTTAAAAGCAATTATGTATTTACATTTATATATTAAAATAGCTGAAATACATAACTTAATTTTGGTAAAATCATAGAGTAGCTGCAATAATTAAAAATGTAAATCTTGTATGTTGAATAGTTTCTGTTGACATGTGTGGTCTGGGGGTTGGGGGTGGGATCGGTGGCGTGGTGCGCTGGGTCCTTGGCTCCTTGGGGCTTTCTCGGGTGTGTATGGGGGGGGCGATGGTTGCCTCTCGGCTTGGGATCTTGGGGGCGTTCGGGGGGCTGCTTGGCCGTGGGGTGGTCGCCGGGGGCCCCTAGATTGCCCGCTCTTGCAGCTGGCCTGGCTGCTTCTTCGGGCCCGGGGGCGGCTCGTGGGTTTTGCAGTGGCGGTTCTTGGAAATACATTTGTCATGGATGCACTGGCCTTGGGCTGTGGGATAACACTCATACTGGGCTCAACCATAGACACGTTGTTCCCAAATACCTGTTTTATGGAATTTCCACTCACTTCTTCCTCTGTTCACAGCCACCACCATTATTCCTAAACCGCACACTGGTCACCAGACTGGCTTGATAACACAACAATAAGCACAATATACACAACCACAATTTCACATCGCATCACTTGAAACCTATCGACTACTCCCCACCCATTCCATTTCCTATCTTGTATCCCTCTTCCCTGTTAACTTCCCCACCCCTCTCCAACCCCTCACCTTGGTGTAACACTGCCCTCTCTTTTTTACATCCTCCCTTTAATAAAGTATTTCTTACCCTTCCCTAGGGAGGGCTGGTGATGGTCACAATTATGCAATGAAATAAATAAATTTATTTAATTGCAATAACAAAATATGCATTGCTGTTAAAAGATTGCACTTCTTGTAGTGTTAACCTTCAACAGCATGTGCAGACAAGGTAAAAAAAAATAAAGGAAGGTTGTGGTCATTATACGGGTGGATTAAAGGATTGTTTTTTCCCGTTCTCCGTGTTATTATCACATTATAAAAAAGTTCAAAAAATTGCAGGAATTAGTGCTGGTCTCAAATGGTCTTGACGGAAAATCTCGAGTCCGGGCAGCCCGAGTCTGAGACAAGACCGAGTCAAAATGCTTCCGAGACGAGACCGAGACCTTTAAAATTTGGTCCCAAGACAGGTCTCGACTACTACAACAACACGACCGAAACTTACCCATAACCATAAGTTATGGAGACATTTCTCACTAGAAATGTCATAAAAACAATTGTAAAGCCACAGTCTATCTTGAAATAAGGCAATTATGTGACGCTAAGGGTCTGACCTGAACCCCACAATGTGCCAAGTTGGGAGTGAGAATGTTTTGGTTTAATCAGTGAGTGAACCCCCGCTGTAACTGATGTGATGTGTTCTTCTCCTCCTACAGCGGTGCCCCCTCCCTCAGTGATCGTTGACACCATCACTTCAGACTCCATGAGCCTCTCATTCAGTCTGAACTCCCAGTATGATGTAAGGATCCTGCTCCCTCTGCTCCATGTGTTCACTCTGTGTCTGTGGTAGTGATGGAACTCTTTCTGTTTTCAGGTCAAACACTATGTGGTGGTTCTGTCCTGGCAGTTTGACTCTCATGTGAAGGAGAGCAGGAACCACACAGTGATGGGGGAGGTCTTTAAAGGTACTGGTCCTACTAGGACAATAAAACAGCTTTGTTTAAAGCTGCAGTATGTACACTTGTTTTTGTTAGTGCTGTCAATAGATTAAAAAAATTGTGCAATTCTTATACAAAGCCCTCAACCTAAATGAAATGAAACAACAGGTCCATATGTAGTGCTATAACACATCCTAAACAGTAAGAACACTTTTATGATCAATACAATTCATTTGTCACTCATGAATTTATTAATTTTGGTTCTGAACCCAGTCTGAGTGTCCAGTGTGGATTGGAGACACTGTCTGCTCCACTAGGACCATTTTCCCTTTTAGCTGCTACATGTTAGCATTGAGGTGCTAGCTGCTACATGTTAGCATTGAGGTGTTAACTGCTACATGTTTATAACTAAGGTGCTAGCTGCTATATGTTAGCATTGAGGTGCTAGCTGCTACATGTTAGCACTGAGGTGCTAGCTGCTACATGTTTAGCATTGAGGTGTTTGCGGCAATATATTAGCATTGAGGTCTAGCGACTACATGTTTAGCATTGATGTGCTAGCTGCTACATGTTTAACATTTAGGTGCTAATTGTTACATGTTAGCATTGAGGTGCTAGCTGCTACATGTTAGCATTGAGGTGTTAACTGCTACATGTTTATAACTAAGGTGCTAGCTGCTATATGTTAGCATTGAGGTGCTAGCTGCTACATGTTAGCACTGAGGTGCTAGCTGCTACATGTTTAGCATTGAGGTGTTTGCGGCAATATATTAGCATTGAGGTCTAGCAACTACATGTTTAGCATTGATGTGCTAGCTGCTACATGTTTAACATTTAGGTGCTAATTGTTACATGTTAGCATTGAGGTGCTAGCTGCTACATGTTAGCATTGAGGTGTTAGCTGCTACATGTTTATAATTAAGGTGCTAATTGCTACATGTTTAGCATTGAGGTGTTAGGTGCTACATATTTAACATTGAGGTGCCAGCTGTGACATGTTTAGCATTGAGGTGCTAGCTGCTACATGTTTAGCATTGAGGTGTTAGCGGCTACATGTTTAGCATTGAGGTGCTCACGGCTACATGTTTAGTATTGATGGACGAGCTGCTACATGATTAGCATTGAGGTTCTAGCGGCTACATGTTTAGCATTGATGTGCTAGCTGCTACATGGTTAGCATTGAGGTGCTCGCTGCTACATATTAGCATTGAGGTGCTAGCTGAGGCTAGCAGAGCTCCACTAACCCACAAACACTTTATCTAACAATTTTCACACAACTAGGCTTTAGTTTTCCATCCAGTGTTTTCATTTAAACTCAAAGACTTCTCGTCAGGTTCTACCGTTGTTATCTGTGCATCGATATTATGAGTATACTGGGAACTTGTGCAATGAGAAGTGTTTTTGTACCTTACCACAGCCACAAACTTGACTGCGGGGACCCTGTATGAGTTAGCTGTGTGGGCTAACACCAGGATAGGAGACAGTCCCAGTGCTCTGTCCCACCACCACACCAAAGGCTCCCAGCCTGAGAGACCCAGCCTCAAAACTAGAGTGGTGAACCAGACCTCTGTGGACCTCAGCTGGAGCCTCATCAGCACCTCCTCTGCTCAGGTGATTATTCACACTTATGGGCGTCGGCCTTGGGGAGGTTAAGGATACTGAGTTCCCAGGACCCAAGGCGGGGGGTCCAAAGCGGGGGACCTTGGGTCTTTGGTTCTTATAGTAGAACAGATTTTTAAAATGCAAGTAATGGATATGAAGTCATTAGGTTATTGTGATGAAAAAATAAAGCTTATATACTGTAATAATGCAAGAATACTGGGCAAAAAAAATATGAATAACTTACTGTAGGGGCCCGACACAGTGGTTTGTTCCCAGAGCCCAAAATGTGGTGCTTCGTCCCTGTCTGTAGCAGACAAAGAAGAATTAAAAAGGGAAACACCTAAAAGTTTCATCAGATTGATCAGACATTAATACCTAGTATTGATGGATTGATTGATGATTGTCTTCCTGTGGTGTCCTGTATCCAGATGTTTGGTGTGTTCTATGCCACTTCCTTCCTGGATCTGTACCGTCGTCCTCGTCAGGTCAGAACGTCTTCACTCAGCCTCACAGTGACTGTAGACACTGATGAACAGTTTCTGTTCCTGGTGAGTATCATTATTCATTATTAACCTCACTGAGGTTTATTATTCATTAAAGTGAACCTGTGGGAGAAACATGTTTAATGCAAAATATTTATTTTTTACATTATATTTTATGTCATATAATCTCCATAGTTTTAAAGTGTTTTTTTTGCACATAATAATGATAATACATCACATTTTTATAGCGCTTTTTTGGACACTCAAAGATGCTTTACATGATTTATGGAAAAGCCAGTTTTGAACAGCTGTTGACTGAGTAAGGGAGGGGTGGAGGCGGGCAATGTTGCGGAGGTGGAAGAAGGATGTTTTAGTGATGTGGTTGATGTGTGTTTGGTATGAGAGGGAGGAGTCTATTATAATGCCGAGGTTGCGTACAGAGGGGGAGGGGTGACATTGTGACCGTTGATGAGGAGGGTAAAGTTCTGGACAGAGGGGAGGAGAGATGTGGGGCCGGTGATGAGGAGTTCTGTTTTATTACTTTTGAGTTTAAGAAAGTTATTGTCCATCCAGGTTTTGATATTGGAGATGCAGTTAGTGATGGTGAAGATGTAACTGGGGTGATGGATTTGGTGGAGATGTAGAGTTGGGTATCATTGACGTAGCAGTGAAAGTGGAGTCCATGGTGGCAAATGATCTGACCGAGGGGAAGCATTTAGATGATAACGAGGAGGGGCCGAGCACTGAACCTTGAGGGACACCGTGGGTGACGGGGGAAGTGTGGGAGCTGCAGTTGTTGACAGAGACGAAGTGGTGACGGTCAGAGAAGTAGGAGGTGAACCAAAGGAGTGCTGTGCTGGAGATGTCCAGTGATTGTAGACGGTGGAGGAGAACAGTATGGTCTATTGTTTAAAATGCAGCGGAGAGGTCGAGGAGGAGGAGGATGGATAAGGAGCCAGAGTCAGCTGTGAGGAGGAGATGTTTGTGCTGTGGTGTGAACGGATTGAAATGTTTCAAAGAGATGAGAGGAGTGGAGATGTTGGTGGAGTTGGAGATTGGAGATGGGTCTGAAGTCATATTTTATTGACTGGTTATAAATTAAACACAATTTCTACTACAGGTACACTTTAATAATTTAGCGTTAGATTTAATTAATGCAGATAGAAAGTAAACCATGACCACACCCACATCCTGTATGCATGTAGGCAGAGGTCACATGGTTCACTCTGTGATGTTCAGAGGTCACATGGTTCAGTGTGTGATGTTCAGAGGTCACATGGTTCACTCTGTGATGTTCAGCGGTCACATGCTCCGCCCACAGGTCCGGGTGGTCTCTCCGTTCCTGGGTCCTCCCTCAGACTACGCGGTGGTGAAGATGATTCCCAGTGACAGACTTCCTCCCAGGAACCTCCACCGTGTTCACGTAGACCAGACCCAGGCCACGCTGAAGTGGCAGCCGCCCTACGACTCCCCCAACTCTAACCTGGTAGGACACGCCCACATTCACCTCAGCTTTGAAAGCCTTCAGTTAAACAATCATATAATATAATATTAATAATATAATTTACAAAACACAAAGGCAGCTATACGAGAAAATAAAATATAGTCACTTTGACCCATGTCTTAAATCAGTGTCCACACCATAAATATTAAAACCAATATATTCATTGATTATGAATCCTATCAAGGAAATGATTAGATGATAAACTAAATATATAATAGATAATATTTATTAGTGTATTTTACAGCTGATCATAGACATGGATCAAACTGACCTGTTAGCATTAGAGATGCTAACAGAAAGCTAACACAAAAGGAAGGTTATGTTTAATAAGGTTATTTATTAAAAGCTCAGTAATTGTGATTAATTGAAATTGTAGAATGTAGAATGTAATTTTCAGGGGAAAATGATAATTGTAATTTTAGTTATAATTGGAAAAAATGCTGGTCAATGTAATCAGAATTGTGTTGTAATTGAACATGGATAATTGAAGACGTAATTATAATCTAGAAATGTGACCCCAACCCTTACCCTTACGATTACAACAGAAACAGAGTTTTCAATTACAATTGTAATTACACCATGATTGTAATAATGATGAATTACTGTATGTAATTAGAGTTATAGCTGAGCCCAGCCCTGCAGGTCAGTCTAACGTTAGGTAAAGCAGTGAGTCTGACTGATGTGTTTGCTCCACTTCCTGTCAGACGTATGTGATCCACGTGCGTGATGTGATCCGTAAAGTAGAGCGTGACTACAAAGTGAGTTCTCAGAACAACACGGTGGAGTACGTTCTGAAAGGTCTGGAGCCTGGAGGACGTTATAGCATCTCTGTACGACTACGCAACATGACCAAGGAGGCCAGCTACACTCTGAGCACAGGTACACACACGCACATCTGCACACACACACATTAGTGGGTAAACTCATACACACCAGTCCATCCCACGTGTACATGTCTAACTTTCACTAAACCTTTAAAAAGCCTCAGTAGAGAGAGAGAGACAGAGAGAGAGAGAGACAGAGAGAGACAGAGAGAGAGAGAGAGACAGAGAGAGAGAGAGAGAGAGACAGAGAGAGAGAGAGAGAGAGACAGAGAGAGACAGAGAGAGAGAGAGAGACAGAGAGAGAGAGAGAGAGACAGAGAGAGAGAGAGAGAGAGAGAACGTAAAACATGAGTGTTTCTGACCTGAGGGTCACATGATCAACATTCCTGTTAGTATTTAGAATAATGAACTGTAATGTTGTTTGGTGTGTTTTTCAGGTATTTTTGTAGCTTTTGTTTGATTTTGGAGCAAATTTGTGTTTTTACTCTAATTGTGCATTTTTCTGTCATTTTGTGTATTTTTGCTGTTGTTTTATGACTATAGACTCATTTTTGGTTTTTACTTTCAAAGTTTACACCACATTAGACAGAGGTGTGCATGTAAAGCAAAGGACGGTGGACTAGCTGAGGTTCTAAAGTAAATTCTGTGTTCCTGCAGTTCCTCTCCAAGCTCCAGAGGCTCTGAAAATCCTGACTGAGAAAGACCACGTGTTCCTGTTCTGGAAGAGCCTGGCAGTCCGAGAGAAGGGCTTCAATGAGAGCAGGGTGAGCTAACAATGCTAATAACGCTAGTAATGCTAGTAACCAGTGACGTGCCGTGACCACTAGGGTTGGGTAGGCACATTGTAAATCTAGACCACCAATGACAATTTTATATGTTTCTACTGGCAAGTGTTAATTCAATTCAATTCAACTTTATTTGTATAGCGTAATTTACAACAAAGTCATCTCAATGCGCTTATCAAAATATAAAATTCATAATAATAAAGAAAAAACCCAACAAGATCCACATGAACAAGTATTTATCATCTAACAAAATCAACATCATAAACACCATTAAAGAAACATAAACATTATTTAATATAGCCTCCATACTCTCCAACAACATATATCTCATGACACGACAGCACATCTGTTGTTTGTGTTGGAAACACAGAAACATGGAGAAAATGACAACAACAACAACTCAGAACATCCTCAGTGAGGAGCATCCACAAAGTCAATCCTTCTTTTTGTTCCATTCACTGTAGAAAGAACCAACAATGTTCTGACCTTAGCTTTGCTGAAGGTCTGGTAGCTCAGGTGTTGGTCTCCATCTTTTAAAAGCTGTAGTTTTTCCTCTAAACAAAGTTTATATATCGTCTCTAGCGCTGTCATCATGTCTGTAGTGCTATCCTGCCCACTAGCTAGAGAACGTAGCAGCAGTGGTCACATGGCATCGATTCACTAATGCACTGTGAACATACGTATAGCATTTAGCATAGCACGGTTTTCATCTTGGGGACCTGACTGCGCATGTGCAAACACATAAAAATCATGTAATGGGAACAAAGGCAGATGAGCAACGTGACTTTGTGAGGGGGCGTGGCCTCCCTCTGCCTTACAGTGGAGTGAGACTGTGCAGCTGTTCCAGGAAATAGTGCTGTTTAGTAATTTGGGCTATGAAACGCACAAAATGCGGACAATTACAAACTTATAGGTACTGTAGGCTGTTGGAAATGGAAAAATAAATAATATGTAATTAAAACAAATAATCAAAATATCAATTCTCCCTTGGGTAGGCACTGCCTACCTTGCCTACCCTGATGGCACGTCACTGCTAGTAACGCTAATAACGCTAGTGACTGCTCTAGTAAAACTGTCATGTCTCTTTACAGAACGTATGTTTACTGCATCAGTGGCTACGGGTTGTTCTTTTTTGTTTGTTACTTTATCTCCTATTTTATGTCATCACAGAAAAATAAGCAGAAAATACAGATTTCAAAAATAATAATAATAATAATCTGAATATATTCTCACATGCATGTTTTAGGAAAGTATCACAATCACACAGATGTTGCTTCCGTACACGTGGACAGAGACACACAAATGTCACTTCTCAGTGATGGAAATACATTTTGAGATAATAAATAATAATAATACTATTTAGTACTATTTAGTTGTTTAAGACAGTGATTCTCATCTGATGGGTCGGGACCCAAAAGTGGGTCGCGGGCCTGTACTGGTGGGTCACAAACAGCCGATCAAAAATAAATAAATGCTTAATGTCTCTCTTGTTGGACTTTTATTTTGAAGGAAGCCTTTGTTTGACAGGCACGCTGTGAAATGTTGCACAGGAGAATATATATATTTATGTTTTAAAAAAGATTATGTATGTGTGTTTTCAACAGCTATTTTACATTTGTTTGGTTGAATTCTAACGATTTAATGACCGTGACAGAAAGTGGGTCCCAGGGTGAGACCATTGTTTTTATTGATTCAGTCATATATTAACATACATTTAAACTAGAAAAATGTTGCTTCTTGTGTCAAATATTGTTAGGTCATTAATTTAGATTAAATAATTACAAAGTCTATTATTAATTAGATTAAAACAAAAATTCTACTAATAATATTTGATTAGGAAAAGACGACGAAAGAACAAAAGAAAAATTTGAAACAGAAAACCAGAGGCTCTATAAAGGTGTGTGTGTGTGTGTGTGTGTGTGTGTAGGGCTATGAGGTGCATGTGTTTGACAGCGTGACCAATCAGACGTCCTACCTGGGGAACACCACAGAGACCTACCTACGTATCAACACGCTGCGTCTGGGACACAACTACACCTTCTCTGTGCAGGCACGATGTTTGCTCAATGGTCAGCTGTGTGGGGAAGCTGCTCTGCTGCTGCACAACCAGCCCACAGGTAGGGGGCGCACCCACCCAACGCATCCAACCCATCCATTCCACCCAACGCATCCAACACTCAGCTTTACGCAGCAAAGCACAGATATTCTATCTAGTGTTTAAATGAAACAAAGTAAATGACTCTAATGAGGTTAATATTAAACATTATTAGAATGTCATAACTGTCAAGTTTTGGATTTGAAAATAAGGGACATTTTCTGACACCCACTACCAGTCGTCCCACCCACCCAACCAAGCTCCAGTATCTCTTATATATTAATATAGATGTACAATAAATGTAAAATATCCACTTATCAACCACTTACTAAATACAATAATGTGATTATAATCTGGTAGGTCGACCTTTATTAACATTAAAATACTGTAAACATTCCTACTAGGGCTGGTGATATGAACCAAAACTCATATCTCAATATATTTTCTCAAAATGGTGAAATATGATATAAATCTAGATAATTTATTAAATAAAGTCTGACCAGAAAAACAATTCTGGGTTAAATTTGCCACAAAATGTCACACAGGCTCATTTATTAATAAACATCTGATCAATATGTGACACTTATTAATCATCTAACTGAGCTTTACATGTTGTTCTGAGAAGTAAAAGCAGCGACTCCATAATAAGCTATAATATATACATATATATGAAATATTATAGTTTTCTATATCACCAAAATAGAAAACTCGATACATCTTGAATCTCGATATATCGCCCAGCCCTAATTCCTAAATTATAAAACAGCCTAAATAAAAACATAAATGTGTATATGAAGTTCATGTTTATTTAATATACTTACAGTTTATATACAAGTCAACATGTTGTATATTTACTGTTAATTTCACTTCATGATTTTTCATGGTGACTTACGTGGTTCCTTCCTCTGTGGTAGACGTTATAATATGAGTTATTAATCTAACAGAACGTGTAACTGTGTCACATCCTGATGGTCTTTATGAAGATAAACTCTATGTTATATTTTACAACATATTTACACCAGTTCTTTGTTTTTATCACCAGAACGTCTTCATTATCATCTCTGTTCTGTTGTTTCTGGGTTTATTGCTGATGTCATCACTAATCTAATCTAGTCTAATCTAATCTAATCTAATCTAATCTAATCTAATCTCGCGAGAACTGTCACTCAGGCCATTTCAGGTGGAAGTTCTCACGAGGCTAGTGACGGCGTTCAGTTTAGTAAGACATATTTTAATCATTACAATAAAATACAGGATATTTATGGGAAAATAATAATACGGGAAGATGGCGGGAAAGAGGGATAAAATACGGGAGTTTCCCGGTTAAAACGGGATACTTGACAGGTGTGGAATGTTCTCCCTGATTTATTCTCTAACTTTAGCCACCAGAGCGTGTCAGTGCACTGTTTAAGAGAGAGTAAAAGTCCCTTAGGAGAGCTCTTCTTCTCTGCTTCATTGTCAACTACCAAACCTCAGAGTTGAAACTGTCGCCCCCTGTGGTCACAGCTGTTTTATCCTCTTTCTGTAAAAAAAGGTTTACATCAACATCTTTAACTTTTCCTGATGTTTTTGTAGAGCAACTAAAAGCAGCACAAGTTGTTATTGTGACTGAAAAAGTTACTAAATGATCTAAAAATCTGTTAAATAATCTATAAATCAGGCTGAATGTTTCACTCTAATAGAAAACAATGGATGTTTACAGGCAGTGGGGCCGTGTGACATCATCAATCACATGATTTCAAGATGGAGGAACACAGGCTCTAAAACTGTAAAATAATCCTATCCTGTGTGTTTATTAGACACAGATTTACTAATAAGGACATTTAGAAGATCTTAAGACACATTTATGAAAACACTGGAGGATCCCTTTAACAACAGTGTTTTTCAACCTTGGGGTCGTGACCCCCATGTGGCGTCACCTGAAATATATATATAATATATATATATATATATATATATATATATATATATGTATATAGTATATATAGCATATATATATATGCTATATATACTAACCAAAATTATTAAAAGAAACACACACAAAAATAACAGAAATTTACCAAAAAGACGACAAAAATAACACAATAATACATACAATTGGAACAGAAACGCACAAAATTCACAGAAAGTTGCACAAGACGACTAGAAATAGACAAAAATAACAGAGAAATGTATTAATTGACAACAAAAATACACAAAAGGCCTCAAAGAAACATGTCAAATTAACTACTGATTAACAAAATATATATTTAAATTGTTAAATTCTTATTATCATTAAATTATTTTTAAAATTAAAACACGACACACAATCTTAAACAACTGTTTTCTATGCTGTTACTTTCTCAAGTTTAAATCTAGTTTAAATAAAACTGAGTATAAAAATATCTGAGCTTCTCATGATCATAAACTAGTCTAGAAAAAAAATGTCTTTGAGGGTCACCAGAAATGTGTGATTATGAAATTTGGCTACGATCCAAAAAGGGTCAGGAACCACTGTTTTAACACCCCAAATCTTATTGTAGCAGGTAGGATTGACTGTAATGACATCACTTCCTGTTCTTTATCCAGGGGCCAGTGATGCGTCCCGTACTGAGGGCCACTCAGGGGACATGGCTGCTGTGGTGGTGCCCGTTCTCTTCCTGCTGCTGCTGGGCGTGTGCGCTAGCTTGGTGGTTCTCTACCTCAGACACCGACGGCTACAGAACAACTTCACAGCGTTCGCTAACTCTCACTACAACTCTCGTCTGGGCTCAGCCATCTTCTCCTCGTCTGGAGACGAACTGGGTAATAAACACACACTACACATATGTGTAACACACACTACACATATGTGTAACACACACTACACACGTGTAACACACACTACACACATATGTGTAACACACACTACACATATGTGTAACACACACTACACACATGTGTAACACACACACTACACACACATGTGTAACACACTACACACATATGTGTAACACACTACACACATATGTGTAACACACACTAGACACACATGTGTAACATACACTACACACATGTGTAACACACACTACACATATGTGTAACACACACTACACACATGTGTAACACACACACTACACACACATGTGTAACACACTACACACATATGTGTAACACACACTAGACACATATGTGTAACACACACTACACACATATGTGTAACACACACTACACACATATGTGTAACACACACTACACACACGTGTAACACACACTACACACATATGTGTAACACACACTACACACACGTGTAACACACACTACACACATGTGTAACACACACTACACACATGTGTAACACACACACTACACACACATGTGTAACACACTACACACATATGTGTAACACACACTAGACACATATGTGTAACACACACTACACACATATGTGTAACACACACTACACACATATGTGTAACACACACTACACACACGTGTAACACACACTACACACATATGTGTAACACACACTACACACACGTGTAACACACACTACACACATATGTGTAACACACACTAGACACATGTGTAACGCACACTAGACACATGTGTAACACACACTACACACATATGTGTAACACACACTACAAACATATGTGTAACACACACTACACACATGTGTAACACACACTACACACATATGTGTAACACACACTACACACATGTGTAACACACACATGTGTAACACACACTACACACATGTGTAACACACACTACACACATATGTGTAACACACACTACACACATGTGTAACACACTACAAACATATGTGTAACACACACTACACACATATGTGTAACACACACTACACACATATGTGTAACACACACTACACACGTGTGTAACACACTACACACATATGTGTAACACACTACACACATATGTGTAACACACACTACACACAGGTGTGTAACACACACTACACATATGTGTAACACACACTACACACATATGTAACACACACTACACACAGGTGTGTAACACACACTACACACATATGTGTAACACACACTACACACACTACACACAGATGTGTAACACTACACACATCTAACAGTGTTCTAATCAATGACTTTGATGGTAAACACGCTCCTCCTCTTCCTCCTCCTCTTCCTCTTCCTCTTCCTCTTCCTCTCCAGGTGATGAAGATGAAGATGCTCCAATGATCAGCGGTTTCTCAGACGACGTTCCCATGGTGATCGCGTAGCGACACCTGTGATGTGATGTCATCTTCTCTTTCTTCTCTTGTCTACGTTCACCTCTTTAGTCCCTCCAGTGAACAGCAGTGAGGAGGAAACCACACAGCTGTTCCATCACCGGGAATCCACCAGATTATCCAAACAATAGTAACAAAGAGAAAGAGATATTTTTCAGATATTACAATGCACTTTTTTTGAATGCGCAATAACTTATTTTTTATAATGTTAAATATGTATATGGGGTCACAGAAATGAGGAGGAGGAGGAGAACTGGGTAAACTGTGAAGGCTGTGAGTTAGATGAGTTAGATGAGTTAGATGAGTTAGATGAGTTAGATGAGAGTTAGATGAGTTAGATGAGTTAGATGAGAGTTAGATGAGTTAGATGAGTTAGATGAGGGCACCAGGGAAAGGAAGCCCTGACATGTGAACTCATCATCCATAAAGTCCAGCAGCCATCGTGGGAACCTTTAAAAATAAAACTAAGGGAGGTTATGATTTTATTCTTGTAGAAGAAGTTCAACTGAATCACAATCTGAGGGTTTCCAGAAATTCAAGATGGCGTCCAAGATGGCCGCCATAAACACCCAATTCTATAATTGGTCCTAATTTGGTCAATTTTAAACCAGTTTTATTGTGTAACATATCAAATATAGGGTTTTATGATGACCTTAAGGCTGTAGGTAATCATTTTATTCTGTTATTGCCGTCATAAACAATTTTTGTCCACAAATGGAAGGACATTTAAGTACATGAACAACACTACAAAGTACCCTTCATTGAGTAAACAACATTTCCATTATTTAAGAACATAACAATAATAAGAACTGAGTCATTCTCAGATCTTTATGTTCTTTTCTGTGGTTCGGGTCAATTATAATTGTATTTGGTAATTAATTAAACTTATGATGGAATTATTTTAATTTAATTCAGATAATTGACTTTGTAATTGTAATTGGCATGAAAATTATTATCATTTACAATTTAATTAAACACAAACCTGTTACAGTTCTATGGTTTACACACATACCTACTTAATAATTATTCAAATATGTTTCAGATCAACTTTTCCCACACCATAAATATTAATATCAATATACTGATTGATTATGAATCCTAACAAGGTAATCAATAGATGAGAAGCTAATTAGATGATAGATAATATTTATTAGTGTATTTTACAGCTAATTATAGACATAGGTCAAACTGACCCGTTAGCATTAGAGATGCTAACAGAAAGCTAACACGAGAGGACGGTTATGTTTAATAAGGATTATTTATTAAAGGATCAGTAATTGTGATTAATTGTAATTTGAACTTTAGTAATTGAGAAAGTAATTGTAATTGTCTTTCAGTGAAAACTAATTGTAATTTTAATTGTAATTGGGAAAAATGCCATCTATCCATCCTCAGACTCGCTTTGTTTTATTTCAGGGTTGGAAAAAATGGCCATTACTGTAATTATAGTTGAGTTGTAATTGAATTTTAGGAATGGAACATGGATAAGTAAAGATGTAATTGTAATTTAAAAATGTAATTGACCCCAACCCTGGTGGAGGATCGCTCTAACATCGATGTTTTTGTTGTCTGCACCTATTTAGTGTTTATATAATGAAACACGATCTGTGACAATAGACGCTATATTTGATGTTGTGTGAGATACATAATAATAAATCCATCAGTAAATGATCACCATGGTGATGACTGGCCTTAATGATGGACTGGATTCTCTCCTTTGCCTGTGTGGGTCAAAGTGTGGTTGGTGGGCCACTACGTCTACCATTAGACTGACGTAACGCTCAATATTCTTTTATTTTGAAACAAAACAAAGACAAACTATTGAAGAGAGAGAGATAGAGTTGTACATGGCCACGCCCCCAGAGAATACTGCTGCTAGTGTGTGAAGTATGTTTATCAGTCGTGGAAAATGTTTGAGAAAAAATTGACCAAATTAGGACCAATTATAGATTTAGGTATTTTGGCGGCCATCTTGGACGCCATCTTGAATCATCCAAAATACGATTCTGTGGAACTTTCTCCACCAGAATCAGTCAGAACCTGCTTAGAGGGGATTTTTACTAGGGTCACATGATGAACCGGACCAATAGGAGTGGTTTATTCCTTAACGCCAAAAGAAACAGGAAGTGGAACACAAGATGCAAAAAACCACATCCGTACATTTAGGATTAGATTAGTGTGTGTGTGTGTGTGTGTTTTCTTTATCTCATCTCATTGTCATATATACAGTATATATGTATAAATATATATATATATATCAACATGTTTAACGTCACCAGCAACAACCTCACTGTAGGAGGAAATGCCTGCACCTCATTGGCTCATTCTGTGTCACATGTTGTTGTTTTTGTAACTGGTTTGTTTGGGATTCTCAGGGAACTGTGAGAACAGAGAGGACAGCAGCACCATCAGCCCAAAGATTAGACACATCCATTCTTTTATCTGTAAGTTTGAATCCTGAAATATTATGACTTTATTCTCATAAAATTACAACTTTATTCTCAAAATATTACAACTTTAATATTGTAGTGCACAGACTATTCTTTATTTTAATGTGGCCCTAATACGCCGTCATAATTTGAGACCATTTAGTCTGATGACTTTTATTTTGAAGGTTGAGGACGTTTCATGTGATGATACCTCACTCTGGATTCAAAATGATTATTATCTAAGTGTTTATTTCATGTTCACAGTATAATGATAATTTAAACATGTACATACAGTAACTGTGTTTGAGTGTAAGATAAAAATAAAGTGTATTGCGACCTGAGGATGTCCTAAAATCTACACTGTAAAACCTCAGGGGAAGGAAATCATTTAAAATCTATATTCATACATCTGTGTGTTGTTGAACCTGATCAAACCAAACGTTTATATTCACAGAGGAAAAGGTTTGATCTGATGCCGCTGCTGCTCTTCTTCTGTGGTTGTTTGTTCATGAATGTATTTTTATCACAACAATCTAAACATTGTTCACACGCACACTTTGTCTTTGTGTGTTTCTGTCACATTTCTTTGGCCATGTAATGCCTTATTAGAACCTCGTACTGTCTGAACACGTGCACACGCATGCTTACACGTGCACAAACCCACTGGTACACAGAGCAGAGGCTCTGATTGGTCGGATCACTGATTCTTCTGCACCGTGTGTTTTAAAGAGTGTGTGTTTGTGTGAACTTTTGCCTTCACATGTGATCTCGGCTCAGAGTTCATCTCATTAGGCTTGTTTTTAACTCGTTGATTCATTGCTTTGCTTCTTTAAAGATACCATGAAACTGGGAAGAACCGTTTTAAAAACCACTAAAAATAAACTCGTTCCAAATGAGGACTCTTTGTTTTCTTTGCATTGTCACAATAAAGGAAACGAGCTGTAAAGCGGCGGTTCTCAACCTTGGGGTCAGGATCCCATTTTAGGGTCAGGAGATACTGGGAGGGGGTCGCGAGACGCCTTCAAAAAACTAAGAATATTTTCTGAACAATTTGAGACCATTTTGCTTATTTTTACCCTTTTTCTGCATCTACACAAAATTATTTTAACTTATTTTCATCACTTTTCTTGCCATATTTTTGATCCTTTTAATGTATTTTTGCTACATTTCTGACATTTTCAGCACTTATAAACCCTTTCTACCACTTAATGTCACATATATTGACCCATTATTGTCACTTTTACCTCTTTTCACAATAATTCATGATCATTCTTCAATTTAACAACATTCCTGATTTTTAATGCCCATATCTCGCTAATTTAAAATAATTTTCCCTACATTTTTAAATTCCATTACCAACAATTTCTAACTTTTAACTAATTTCTGTGGTTTTTAAAATTCCATTTCACCTCCTTTTCCACCATTTTTGGTCACTTTGAACCATTTTATTATTGATTAAAACCATGATTTCCATCTTTAAGATGACTATAATAATAATAATAAACGTTCCTGGATAACAGTGGATATTATTCAGATGAATAAATAAATGTGGTTATCACAGATTCATAGAACAATAGACCATCATTTTACTGACTTTATGGATGGACCCCAAAAATCTCTCCTTTATTCCCCCTTATAGATGGTCCTGTCTCCACATGACTGTTCTTCAATGTTCATGTCTGTGTTCAACCACCTTCAGCTACAGTGGAGGTCCCTGCTCTCTGGAACCTTTATTTTGGAGGGTCCCTGCTCTATGGAACCTTTATTTTGGAGGGTCCCCGCTCTCTGAGACCTTTATTTTGGAGGGTTGAGGTAGTGTTGTGTTCAAGACCACACAATCCGAGACCAAGACCATAAATATATATATTTTTTTATTTTAAAATATTTATCAATAAATACACTTATGACAAGGTTCAACAGTTAAATAACATCTCTCTTTATTTTTAGTTTATTTTAAATACATTTGACGGACAAAAAAGGTGCCTGCAAAAAATTAACTAAAATATTAAAACTACTACTGATAAATTCACAATTATTCTACATATTTGAAAACAATATTTTTATATCAGCTGAATGTACAGTAAGTGTTTAAAAGTATTTCTGCCAATAAACAAGATGGTGAAACTAAATAAAACAAACTCAAACCCTGGAACAGTCATGTGACAAATCAATCAACAGTTTTTGTTGAGAATTATTATTATTATTATGAATACAGTGGAAACAGAAACTATAAAAAATAGTTATATTATGAACCTGTTTATATTGTAGAGAAGATATTATATACATAAATGTAATTGGATTCTAAAGACACAAAAAAAAACACCACTTTAAAAATAAAATACACTAATATAAAACCTCTTTATAGTTATTTGACTCATTCTGCGCATGTGCAATTTGCGTTGTTGACGCGCTGGTGACGACATAATCCAAGATGGCGGCGGCCCGGACTACAGCTGATATTATGTAATAAAGCCTTAAAAGACATGGATATAATGAAAAGAGTGAATGGACAGAGACATAAACATGTAGACACACACGGACACACACGGACTTATTAAACACACACGGACTTATTAAACACACACAGACTTATTAAACACACTGACTTATTAAACACACACAGACTTATTAAACACACACTGACTTATTAAACACACACGGACTTATTAAACACACACTGACTTATTAAACACACACAGACTTATTAAACACACACAGACTTATTAAACACACACTGACTTATTAAACACACACAGACTTATTAAACACACACGGACTTATTAAACACACACGGACTTATTAAACACACACAGACTTATTAAACACACACTGACTTATTAAACACACACAGACTTATTAAACACACACAGACTTATTAAACACACTGACTTATTAAACACACACAGACTTATTAAACACACACTGACTTATTAAACACACACTGACTTATTAAACACACACTGACTTATTAAACACACACAGACTTATTAAACACACACTGACTTATTAAACACACACTGACTTATTAAACACACACAGACTTATTAAACACACACAGACTTATTAAACACACACAGATTTATTAAACACACACAGACTTATTAAACACACACAGACTTATTAAACACACACAGACTTATTAAACACACACAGATTTATTAAACACACACAGACTTATTAAACACACACAGACCTCAGTAAACAGAACAGGCTTCACTGGACGGCAGGCACTAGGACCCAGAGGCAGAGTAAATGCATCCCCTGTACTACATTCACAGACTGTAAAATCACCAGTTTATCATTTTACCAGTTATTAGAGCTACTGTCTTTACCAGGGAGATAATATTTATTACTGGTGATTGTTTTACAGAGTTTTACTGAGATTAGTTCATATCTCCCTTGCACTCCGCGGTCCAAACTGACACTGTAGCCAGACAGACACACACACACACACACACACACACACACACACACACACACACACACACACACACACACACACTCTCCGTGTTATTATCACATCATAAAAAAGTTTAAAAATAGCAGGAATTAGTGCTGGTCTCGAACAGACTTGAGAAAAAATCCTGAGTCCGAGATTGATGATGTCACACGGCCCCACTGCCTGTAAACATCCATTGTTTTCTATTAGAGTGAAACATTCAGCCTGATTTATAGATTATTTAGTAGATTTTTAGATTATTTAGTAGATTTTTAGATTATTTAGTAGATTTATAGATTATTTAGTAGATTTTTAGATTATTTAGTAGATTTATAGATTATTTAGTAGATTTTTAGATTATTTAGTAGATTTTTAGAATATTTAGTAGATTTTTAGATCAAAATAACTTGTGCAGCTTTTAGTTGATCTAAATAATCAATCAGAAAAAGTTAAAGATGTTGATGAAAACCTCTTGTTTACAGAAAGAAGATAAAAACCGTTGTGACCACAGGGGGCGACACTTTCAACTCTGAGGTTTGGTAGTAGACAATGAAGCAGAGAATAAGAGCTCTCCTATGGGGCCTTTAGTCTCCCTTAAATAGTGCGCTGACACGCTCTGGTGGATGAAGTTAGAGAGTAAATCACAGACTGTTGAAACAAACCTTTTGGGTGGAGGTTTTTGCTATCGACTACTTTAGCCTGGCACTAATCTGTTCAATGTTTCTAAACTGTTGCTCAGTGTACAACACTTCTGGGATTTATTCAGTGTGTCTTGTACTACCATGCTGCCTAACTCCTTACGGTACTAAATCACCATGGTAACTTAGTTTGAACAACTAACCTGGTCAGGACCAGGCTGTGTCCGAATAATCCCTCCTATCTCCTTTCCTATCCACTTTCCCTTAACCCAGGAAGTGTTTAAGGAGCGTTCCAATTCTCTTTAATCTTAGGAAAAGAGGCTCAATGCTTCCTTTATAACCTCCTTTAGCCTAGGAAACACTGATACATCCTTTACCAAAGAAGACGACATAATGATGACCCACAATTCATTGCAGCGACAACATTTAAAGGCACACGCTCATCAGTGTTCTCTGAAACTCACAATGAGTATTTTGGATTAATGTTGATTAGTGAGTAGAAGATGAGTGTGATCAACCATTCTCAATGTGACCTTGTTTTAGTTTACCTTTAGTTCCTGGTAGCCATGGTAACCTCTTTCCCTTTGATTTACAGTCAAACCTGTGATTGATGACATTATATCAGTGAAAGTATTAGAAATGAGCTTTTAGTCCAGTGACAGACGTCACATGTGTGACCTTTGGGGTCAAAGGTCAGAGGGATATAAACATAAAGAAGTTTGTTTATTCCAGAGATGGTTAGTGTTTATATGATTAATATTACACATATTCAGACTAGAGGAAGGTTTTCCAGGGTTTTCAGCTGATCTGAGCACTTTTAAAAACTGATGAGTCATCACACTTCCACCCCTGGTGAATGAAAACACAGACGACCTGGGTCTCCAGGGGGTGGATCTGAGCACTT
This sequence comes from Gouania willdenowi, assembly GCF_900634775.1. Taxonomy (NCBI): domain Eukaryota; kingdom Metazoa; phylum Chordata; class Actinopteri; order Blenniiformes; family Gobiesocidae; genus Gouania; species Gouania willdenowi. The sequence goes on along the minus strand of NC_041056.1, from coordinate 43,375,055 downwards.
TAGTAAAACTGATGTTAGAAACATTATTAAAGTGACAGACGTCTCCTCTCCCAAGCTTTTACCTTTTCTATAGCAGGGTTCACACTGTAATTTCTCTATTTACTTTATTGTTGTTGGTTTATTTTTTTCTGACTTGTGTAATTGTTTTATCAACTGTAAAGTGTTTTAGAGTTTTGTAAAAGAGCTTATAAATAATATATGTTATTATAGAAACATAAGGACAGTATAAGTTCTCACTTTGAAAAGGTAAATTAATGAGGAACAACATTCACGAACCATGTCTATGATTATTTTATTCAGATATCAGTTGCATTAGCTTTAGCAGCATTAGCTTTAGCAGCATTAGCTTTAGTCTTTGTGCCCTGGAGACCGATGCAATGTTTACGCAAGAAATCTTTCAAGGAATCAACGTTCCAACAGGAAAAATAATCTAAATCTCTGTCTTCCTACACCATCAGCTATGGAGAGTTGATCCCTCTGACCTTTGACCTAATGCTGAACTGAACCAGAGCGAGAGTGTGAAAAGACTTATTATTATTATTACGTTACCTAGTGGAAGTGTGTCTGATTGTCTAAACAACATGATGTCCTTTCCCTAACTCCTTTAGGAAAGTCTCCTAACACCGTTCCTTACCCTGTGACCTCATCCACGGGGTTAAGGAAAAGTGGATAGGAAAGGAAATAGGAGGGAATATTTGGACGCAGTCTAAAGGTTTTGTTCTGGATCAGATCTGAGCGAGTACTAAAGTCCCGCCTCCTGAAAGTGACCTGCCCATTTGAATTCCTCATATTTTTAAGGAATTATTCCTCAGTGATGTTAGTTGCTCTCCACAGTTTCTCTGTGATTGTGATTGGTCTGACACTGCTAACTCCGCCCCCTGTCACAGGAGCACGCACGTAGCCAGGCTGAAATCATCGGTGTTTGTCAACGTGTTTATATCCTGCTTCATAGTACAGCTGCTCTGTGACGGAGAATGTTTGGTTAAGTGAAGTTAATGCAGAGATGTACTGATCCAGGATGTACTGATCCAGGATGTACTGATCCAGGATGTACTGATCCAGGATGTACTGATCCAGGATGTATACAGCTTCATAGTACAGGGCCACTCTCTGCTGTTAGCAGGATAATCAAAAGAAGAATGGCTGTAGTTTTTATTGTCATGTTCTGCACCATATTTCTGTGTCTGAAGTCAGCTGACCTCCTGCACATTTATGTGACAAAGTTTTACTCTCCAACTTTAGAGCAATCATCTACAGCAGGGGTCACCAACATGGTGCCTGTGGCCCCCAGGTAGCCTTCATGGACCATATGAAGGGCCCTCAGGAGGTCTAGTCCCCAATGAGCTCCGTCTATAATCTGATTAACTTTCCAGGATTCAAACTCACAAACATATATGACAAATGTAGTTAATACTTAATAAAGTTGAATACTTTATTTTCACTGAAACATTGTGAAATGTTTTAAGTGTTGCAGATCTGGTCTATGGTCAATTTAACTTTTTAACAAAAGTCATCTCAAAACGCTATTAAAATATAAAATTTGTAATAAAAAGGAAAACACAACAAACAGTGGTATGATATATACAGTATATATATCTATATATATATAGATATATATATATCTTTTTTAAAAAGCAAGGTTTATTTTTGTAAAATATAATTTTAACATTTTACAAATGTTATATTTCATAAGATTGGTTAACAGTTGTTTGTTAGTAGCTAATAAAATAGGAAGATAATAATTTTTAAGAAATGTATCATGAAAAAGATACAATCGCATAAATTATGAAAAATAAAGTGTTTCATGTTGAAACGTAAACATTTCCTACCTTTTGAAGTTACTGCAAACCTTCCTTATTATTTTAGCCTCTAATTAAAGTGAAACTATGAACATTAAGTGTTTAAAACGTGCTTTTCTAACTGGTAGCTCTTTGATTTGATTGGTTTTCCTTGCCGCCATGATGAATTCATGTTGGGTGTGGGATACATATGTATGTGTATATACGTATATATGCATATGTGTGTATCCATAAAATGAAGAGTCCGTCCTTAAGACTGCTCTACTGTAAAGTGCCTTGAGATACCATTGGTTATGATTTGGCGCTATACAAATAAAGATTGATTGATTGATTGATTGATTATACAGTATCTAGAACGTAACTCATGGTTTCACAGAGGTTGGTGACCCTGGTCTAGGTTGGATGGTTTATCGCTTTAATGTGTGGTGTTCTATGTACCATGTGACAGACTGGACGTGTGTGGCGTTCCTGAGTCATTCTGTGTGTCTCAGAGAATGAAGTCTTCCACGGTGGCGTGTCATCCATCCTGTGTGTGTGTGTGTGTGTGTGTGTGTGTGTGTGTGTGTGTGTGCACAGGAGGTGGAATATTCTTTATCTCATGTCATTCCTTTCACCTTCTCGTTTAGAGCTTCACAGCGTCCTGACCACCAGGAACGCTCCATCACCATAAATCCTCCACATCTACCTCCAGTACAACCAGCTGCCAGTGCAGATCTTCCACGCTGCTTTGCCCCCTCACACTTCACACTGTGACATTAACATCTTCTGACACTGGAATAAAGCAGACAGATGGAATTTCAGCTCCTTTGTGCATCATGGAAATCAACCTTCACTCCCTGGAAAAGGCTTTTCCTGGAATACAACACAGAACTAAAGGAGGGTCTAATGTTCTTCACTGACCAGGTTTGGTTTAGGTTTGTTTAAACTCACTCAGTGTGTCTTTAAAAGGAAAGAAGATCAAAGATTGAAGGTCCTATATCTCACTAAATCAACTTTATGGAGCTTTTAACCTTTTACAATGTTAATTCCTGATCAAAAACACCCCCACATTATTATTGGGCTTCTTTCTTGCAATCCTCACTAATCCTGCTGATGCTCCGCCCTCTTCTGGAAAACGAGCGGTTCCTCCAGTTCAAACTTTTGTGACGTCAAGAGAGTCTGAACCGCCCACTCCAGGAAGTGCCTGCTGCCCGTGCCACGCCTCCATGGTGGAGTAGCATTCTACAACTGGATACTATTGCCACAGTGAACGTACACTCCACGGCTCCACACCAACTTTTTCAGTTGGTCACACCCTGTTTTTGAACAGGGGGGTGAGGGTGGTCTACAACATAGCCATACGTGCTGATGAATAGTTGACTTAACTAACGTACTGTAGTTTTGTATGAAGTAAAGATTGACAATGACTTAAGATATTTGCAAAATGTTTTAATGTTTTAGTGTCAATATTAAGTTTTCAAGCAGTGGCTGAAATAACAGATTATTTATTTTATATCATTTTAAAAGATGTAACAAAAATGTTTTAAATAACATTAAATCATAACAACATGTTACATGTTTTTTATGTTTATTTTACATAAATGCTGTACATGAATTAATTTAACAGTAACATAACCATCTTATCATCTGCATTGTTTCACCCATGAATTAAATTCAGAGGGTCCAGCTCTGATAGTGGGGTCTCCTAACCCTCTTCCCCTGGTCAGGGGTCTGTAACCTTTACTCTACAAGGAACCATTTAACCTCATCTCACCTGGATTAAAGTCCTCCTGGAGCCATAAATACCTTCTCTATGAAGACAATACAGTGGATTACATTATATACAGTTAAATTATATAGAATAATGTTTGATTTAATTTAATTTATATTGATCATGTAAATAGAAACTTAAAAACAGTTTAAAATAAAATAAATTAACATCAAGAAATAAAACTGTATCTTTATCATCAAATTCTTACACATCTCAGTTTATATGAACACAATGTTTATAAAGAAGATTTTTATAGTTAATGTATTTGAAAGGCTACAAAAGTAACATGAATATAATAACACATGATCATGTGATCAACACATGCTAATTACTCATTTCTTGCCACACATAAAACATACATATTTAACCTGTACATTGGTGGTTAAATGAATCTGTTCCCACACAATTAAAATCTGTATTTTCTTCCAGAAATAGTGTTTTTGTTGGTTTAGTTTCTTACCAGGGATTTAAAACTTAAGGTTAGTCACAGGTGGAGGAAAGTTGATGGTCTGTAGATGTTGTAGGAATGTGCTGAGTCATTGTACAATGTGATTTATTTTAGCTTAATAAATTGTTATATCATGATTTTATTTGTCATTAATCATTAATAGACTATTTCAATAGTTTTTATAAAGCTATAGGGAGCCATTGTATAACAGTCAAAGGGCCACATTAGGCTCCAGAACCATAGGTTGCAGACCCCTGCTCTGGTAGAACCACAGCTGATCATCTGTCCTGGTGTCATAGTCCATCAGTTCTGGTCCCTCCATGATGATTCTGATGAGTGTGTACGCTTTATCGCTGAGCTCAGCACGTTCTTCCTTTTTACTGCTGCTCTCAATGTGAGCGTTCACTCAGTGATCCACTCGTTATGTCTGGCTACGTTCATAGCAGACTGTGCGCACTCTAAAGGAGCTCATTGGTGTTTATACTCTTTGCATTCACCGTTGCTTTACCTGCAGCCATGTTGAGTGAGCGTGCAGCGTCTCCTCACCCTCAATGCAGAGCGAGAGAGAGAGAGAGAGAGAGAGAGAGAGAGAGAGTCTTGAGCCCTACCCTCCAGTGTATGCTCTATTAGTTCATGTGGAGGTGTTGTACGCTCTTGTGGTTCAGCTCATTGGTGCAGTGATGTGTGTTCAGACACTTCTGTGTAACCTGTCGTTCTAGTAAAAAGGAATAATTATGATACTTTATTGTCATATATGTAAAGCTACATACACTAAATGTGTTCTCTACATTTAACCCCTCCCTGAGGAGCAGTGGACAACCATGGTATAGCACCCAGGGAGCAGTTCCATTTTTAGTAACCGTTATATTGCCTCGTATCACCTTTGACTTGATCTGACGTGTTTGTGACACAATGCGATGCAGCGGTTGAACAAAACAAATGATTTATCACCTTAAATGAACTATTTATGTAGTTAATAGAGATGAGGAGGAGAAGGAAGTGACTTAGCAACTTAACACTGTGGTGTGTGTTTGAAACAGCTGACTGATGGTAACTTAGGCTAAATCACCATGGTAACTGAGGCTTAGACTAACCTGATCTGGACCAGGTTTTGTTCTGGCTAGAATCTGAGCAAGTACAAAAGTCCCGCCTCCTGACCAATTAGATCTCTTCTAAAACGAGCTGTCCAATAAAAGGAGGATCGTTGTGAACACGTCTCTGTGTAGATCTGATGTGACACTGACAGGAGAGAGAATATTTATCCTTGATTTACCATCACATCCTATAGGAAACATAGAGATTAATATCTACATTAGTCAGCTGATCAAACCAGTGGGTTGGACGCTTTCAGACCCATAAATGAATAAATTAATTAATGAATGTATTGTGTGGTGACGCTGAGAGCCTCAGTCCTGTAGACAATATAAATATAAATATATTCCACCTTATGATGTAGATCTGTATGAACACAGCATCAGAGACACAGACAAGATAAAAGAGAAAGTGATCAGTGTGTGTTTATAATCATTTAATCATTAACACTCATCAATTACTTACTGCTTTTACTGCAGCAACAGTGTTGTTTTTGATCTGAATTGTGGATTTTAATTCTTCATATTTTAAAGATTTATTCCTCATTTGTGACGTAAGTTTTTCTCCAGTTTCTCTGTGACTGTGATTGGTCTGACGCTGTAATCTCCTCCTCTGTCACTAGAGTGCACACGTAGCCAGGCTGAAATCGACTCGCTTAACTTAGCTTGTTGTAATCCAGATTCGTAGGACAGCTTCTGTCTGACAGACAATGTTTGGTTAGCTGAAGCTAACGGAGATTAATCCAGGATAGAATTATCTAGCTTGGAAGTACAAGTGTCACTATGGACCAATCAGTGAGGAGCAGTGTGTGGTCTCCTGGTCTTAACTCAAATCAGGGATGCAGTGATTTATCCGTCGTCTCTGGTCAGAAACATTCTGTGCATGCATATGAAAAGATGAAAGCATTAAACCAAACGTTTAATTTTCATTTTATTTTAGCAGAAAAAGAAAAGAAAAAAACCAGAACAAACAAACACTTAATTGTTGAAGGTTGAAGAAAAAGCTTCTACACATCAAACAAAACAAGCCTGTCTATACTGTATATATCACTAAATAATTAGGAAACTAATACACAATTAATATATTCTACACAAAGTGTTTTTATATACAGTATACAGTTTATGCATGCACATCAAACACATATACCATATACATATACGTACACACACACACACACACATGGCATGAACATAACATTAATATTTTACAATTTAATATTTACAACACAAATTTAATCAATTAATTTTTAATTAATATGAAATATAGAGTGCCAATAGTTACATTCATAATATGCTCTATCAAATTATAAACATTTATTATATTTATTGAGTGAGTATTAATATATTCCACACTATTATATACATATTTCCTTATTGCTGTCCTTTGTAAAATTGACATCAACATCTTTAACTTTTCCTGATTATTTAGAGCAAGTTGTTATTGTGGTTTAAAAATCTACTAAATGATCTATAAATCTATTAAATGATCTATAAATCTATTAAATGATCTATAAATCTACTAAATGATCTATAAATCTATTAAATGATCTATAAATCTATTAAATAATCTATAAATCTATTAAATAATCTATTAATCTATTAAATGATCTATAAATCTATTAAATAATCTATAAATCTATTAAATGATCTATACATCTATTAAATGATCTATTAATCTATTAAATGATCTATAAATCTATTAAATAATCTATTAAATGATCTATAAATCTATTAAATAATCTATTAATCTATTAAATGATCTATAAATCTATTAAATAATCTATTAAATGATCTATAAATCTACTAAATGATCTATAAATCTATTAAATAATCTATTAATCTATTAAATGATCTATAAATCTATTAAATAATCTATTAATCTATTAAATGATCTATAAATCTATTAAATAATCTATAAATCTATTAAATAATCTATTAATCTATTAAATGATCTATAAATCTATTAAATAATCTATAAATCTATTAAATGATCTATAAATCTATTAAATAATCTATAAATCTATTAAATAATCTATTAATCTATTAAATGATCTATAAATCTATTAAATAATCTATTAATCTATTAAATGATCTATAAATCTATTAAATAATCTATAAATCTATTAAATGATCTATAAATCTATTAAATAATCTATAAATCTATTAAATAATCTATAAATCTATTAAATGATCTATAAATCTATTAAATGATCTATAAATCTATTAAATAATCTATAAATCTATTAAATGATCTATTAATCTATTAAATGATCTATAAATCTACTAAATAATCTATAAATCTACTAAATAATCTATAAATCTATTAAATAATCTATAAATCTATTAAATAATCTATAAATCTATTAAATGATCTATAAATCTATTAAATAATCTATAAATCTATTAAATGATCTATTAATCTATTAAATAATCTATTAATCTATTAAATGATCTATAAATCTATTAAATAATCTATAAATCTATTAAATGATCTATAAATCAATTAAATGATCTAAATCAGGATGAATGATTCATTCCAATAGAAAACAATGGATGTTTACAGGCAGTGGCCTGTAACGTGTGACATCATCAGAAGTTGTTCTCTGAACGTAAACTGAACCAAACCAAGAAGATCAAATGATCATTCAGAACCAGTCCACCACAGAACCTCTGTGTACCTCATGATACGACGATACTGTGATTATCGATATATTGGTCAGAAATCAATCTACGATAATCTATGACATAACAAGAAAAAAAAAGATTCAATGAAAAAACAACTTTTATTTTATATCTGAAAGACAATAAATATAAAAAGTGTCCTATGAACAGTGACAACATTTCTGTGAAGACGTACCTGCACATTTTAGTGAAAAAGCAAAAAAGGTTTTGGAAAAAAATAAAAAAATCGATACTTAGTGCGAGCATATCGATAATCGATTGTGCAAAAAAAAATATTGCGATATATCGAGATATCATCACACTTCTATGTGAAACCATATAGACCTGGGAATCACACACAGACTAATCTAACTGAGAATATGAGTTCACCAAGAGACCTAATCAATGTGATCACATTGATTGATATGGTCCAAGAACTGATCACGAAGTACTGACAGGAACCTGAATCAGATCAATGCTGATGAGGAGTAAATAATCAAGGAAACATCGAAAACATGGGAAGTTGTAGTTTTACCTGAAATATAAGAAGAGTTAACAAACCTTAAACCTTAAAATGTAGGAACCTGAGGATTCACCAGCAACGTCTCCGTTCCAGGATTGTGTGTTCTCTAATTCTAATCAATCATTTATGAAGCAATGTTCCTTCAACAACTATGTGCAACATCTTTGAAATCACTCAGATTTACTGGCAAACACTCATTATATTTTTTCTTGTTATTCTGGTTTGTTTTCTCTATATTTCATTTTTGCACAAACCCACCAAAATTATTATTATTATTATTATTATTGTGTAAATTATACCTGGTAAAAGAATTATTTCTGCTTCTGATTCTGACAAAATCCAGGGAATAAATGACAAAAAATGAGTCAGTATCAGGATCTTCACATTTTGTGACAAATTTTCAGGTAATTTAGAGGAATTTTTAAGGGATAATTTTGGAGAAAATGCAGAATTTTTAAACATTTACATCATGTTTTCTCAGTTCTTCTTACTTTCTGCCTCTTTAAAGGTGCTGTTGATGTGTGTAAACGCAGTGAGACAACAGCCTATTATACATGTCCTCCTCCATGTAATTTGTAGTCCTATAAAATCTATTTTTTTTCCAAATTCTGTTTTTTTTTCAGAAAATATAACTTTTTAGCTCCTCAATCATCGTTCTTTTCCTTTTTTTTAATTCCATTTTAATTTCATCCACAACTTCTATAAACACTAGAAATTGATCAACATTCCCATCATCAGTCATGGTGTGTTGATGTGTGTTCTTTCTGCTGCAACTACCAAGTTAAATTCCTTGTGCAGTTCTAAACTGTACCTGGTGAATAAAATCATTTCTGATTCTGATGAGTCATCAAAGTCTAGACAGGCTTTACTTTACTTTATTCTGTCTTCAGAAGATGCTGCGTTTCAGCCTCTCTCACCCATCAGCCAATGATTGACAGGTGTTTGGACGTTAGTAATTGTAATCCCATTACACTCATTCATTACTCTGATGTGTTTGATCACCACTTCCTGTTCTTTACAATATTATGCTTCACAACTTCTGCTGATCCAAATTTCTGATTGTCCATGCTTTGGATGATGGGAGGAAACTAGAGAACCTGGAGAAAACCTGCTGAAGCAGGAGGAGAACATGCAAACGCTTCCCCTCAATAGTCTTTGGTTTTCTAGCTCCGCCCCTGGCTGATATAAGCGTGACATTCCTTTAATGATCACTGTTGAGCATTCAATAATGAACTGTTATGTAATATACATGTGTAGAAAGTCCTGCTAATACAAATACTTTTTAGTTTTAATGAAAAACGTGTCCTCTCATTTAGAGCGTGTCCATACACAATGTAGAGGTGTCTACCAAGGAAGACCACGTTGTAGAAGTAAAAGTCAGTCATGGGATCCTTCAGACTGTGTGTGAACTGTGAGCCAGTTATTAACGTCATATGGTGATAAATAAATAAATGCTCCTGCTCCACAAACTGCAAAAATTATTCACAGAATGAAACTTCCTCAAAATTCTCACAGATAAAGTGAACGACCTCATACTGTAGTTTGTCAGAAATAGGCATCTGTAAACTTCCACAGTCTGATGCAGTTTTGTGAGCAGAGATGATCCTTAAAGACTCTTTAGATTGAACTGATGCACTTTTATCATTAGATCTAAAACATTACGGTTGTCAGAGTGACAGAGATAGAGGAAGTAGTCATTGAGTCCAAGGAGTTTGTGAAAAGTTTGTTCACTGTTGTGACAATGGAGATGATGTGAAGAACAAAGCAGCAGATGTTGTGACCTTTGACCTCTCGTTAGACCAGAATAAAACTTATTTTAAAGGTAGGGTTGGTAACTATCTCCAGATACACTTTTCAAGTTTTTGGTAGAAATGTTCATTATGTCCGGACAGATGTGAAGATCTTATGTATTCTGAAAAAGGAACGAAGAAAATCTGTAGCGTCTGTAAATCTGCAATAACTGCGACCAATGGGATTTTCACGGTTCGTTTTTTTTCAACCAATCACGTCTCCTGGTCTTCCTGCTCGTTCACGGCCCCGTGCGTGCACGAGCGTACATTGGGGGAGATCTGTACGTAAGGCAAGGGGGGGGGAGGGGGGATCTTATGTTGTACTCTGTGTCATCCAGATGAGAGAGCCCTTGATTGTCTTCCAGGCTCTCCTTTGAACTCGTTTTATTTGCTGCAGGCATTCTGCTGCATTAAAAAATAATGCATTTCATATCAAGTTTAACATATGCTGATTACTTTCTGTAATTCTGTCATTTTCACAGAGATGATCATTTCTCCGTTGCTGGAGTCCAGGAGTTAGACATTAGTGGTCCCATAGAGACAGCTCTTCAGCAATTGGATTCAAGGTATGGTAATTATAATTATAATTTTTTTCCATTTATTTAAAAAAAAATGCATGCTGCTTTACTTGCATCACAGTAACATGTCATAATATCCCTCAATTATTGTTCTTTGCCTGTGTATTCAGTATGCCGTCCCAGGACCTAAACGTTGAGGTTGGAGCTGATGAATTTAATGACATTTGGCCATAAGTGGAGACAGATCTGATAAATAAATGCACCAAAGTTGTTTACATTTTTGAGGTGTGGTTATGTAATGACAAAATACATGGTCAAGGTGAAGGTTGTTAATAACATCATTGAAAACTCATCCTATTGTTCACGGTTAGGTTATTTAGATGTATTCCTAAGATTGTTATACTTTCTGTTTTTCCAGATATTGCAGGTTGTTTAATAAAAAATCCAAGAAGTGGAGCCTCTACACAGTAAAAGAAGACAAAGACTGGCTCCATCCCAGACCTCCAGAGTGCAATCCTTAGGAAAAGGTTGTCTGCTGTGGGAGGGTTGCCACGGACGATCCCCGTCAATATGGGGTTCTGTCAGGTGTCCCTGCTCCAGCCACCCAGGACCTGTTGCAGATGCAACTGAGCAGAGGGCGAGGTGAGTTGACTTATTTTGTAAGTTGATTATAAAGTACTAATATGCTTATGTGCGAAAGCTAATTAAAAATCTATTTCACATAATATTATAATATTTATACCAGGTCTACTTGTACATATTTTACAGCTCTAATAAACTAAAGAATTTGTATAAACATAGCTGATGAACAACTGAAACTGTAATGACTTTTTGTTATGGAGTGAAATACAATAGAAATGGTGTGGTTTGTCTATCAAATGCAGTAACTGTCAGATATGTAATTCTGATGTTCTTTCTAAAGGTGAACCACTGCAGAAACAATAAGTTCCCACAGTGGACGACGCTGCCACATACAGAGCCTCACCTGCCGACCAACACTTCATGTGTATTGCCTTTGTTAATTCCATTGTTTTTGCAGGATGAAAGTTGTATGAAGTGTATGTGACGTTTCTTTTTTATAATAAAAATTGTACGTGTACACATTTGTTATCATTACTAGTAAGGAGATTCAAAATGTTATAGCTTGATTGTAGATGCTTTTTGTTCAAGCAAATGCCAAAATACTATATAAAAATGTGTAAATACAGCTACTTCTTCTGTAATGATAATAGATAAAACAAAAAAACAACACCTTGCTCAGTGCAGGGCTGTCATATTTACACATTTATTTACGCTTGTCATAATGGAAACATTATTGCACTGTTCCAGGGATGTAACCCGTATAATGTCCCAGTAGATCTGGAAAGCAATCTCTGATTTGTGGCAATCCTCCTTTGACTCCACGATGTACTTGGCTCCGGACTGTAATCAGGGTCAGAGACATAAAACCTCTCACCTTCTGAACTGTAAAACAGAAATAAGAAATGATATCAAACATTTAGGCTTTTCGTCAATGATTACAACTGAACAAAAAATGTATCTGTAATTGCTGTAGACATGACATTATTTTTCCCAGCTCTATTACATCTATTGAATTAAAAAAAAAACAATATTAGATTAGATATGCTTTATTTTATTTCGGGCAGGGAAATTACAATTCCAGTTGTATTACAGAAAGTAAAGAAAAGCAGCACTTGGGTGAAATAATATATAAATACATAATATTAAATATAAAAAAGAAACCAGAATGTACAGAAATAAATAATAATAAAAAAGGTTTCTACAGACTACAGCTATACTCCTCTCTCTGTCTGTTATATTATCCCTGACTGGTAATTAGGCAAAAAGTGACACTAAAAAGAAACAATAAGAAATGAAAACAACACTAAAAATAATAATTATAGACACGCAGAAAAGTAAGATGTTGTAAGGGAAACTGAATAACAAGGTGCCAAATAAATGAAAATAATGATTATAATAAAATAAATGAGGTAAAAGATGTATTACTTATGTTCTAGGACAGTGGCAGACCAGCTGATCGATACTCTGAGTAGTGGTAAAGAAAAACTCATTATAAACCTTTGTTTTCAGGAGGACGACAACTTAGGGACGAATGTCGCCCTCCTTCTAAACGCTTTACTACCGGGTAACCTAATGCTAACATGCTAGCTTGGCCGCCACCGTTGATAGTAAATTAGTCACTTTTTTAACATATAAAATGATAAAGTATATCTTACCGCTGAATGCGACATCATACGCTTGGCTGAGGTCTGCTTCTGCGTGCGCGTTCATGTGAGTGAGGGGGGGTGGCTTCAGAGGAAGCACAGGGGGGAGGGGGAGTCGGAAGGCGGAGCTGTCGGAGCATGCTACATCGAAATCAAGCTAGGTTTAGAAAGTTACCGACCCTACCTTTAAGTACAAGTTAAATTACTGATTTAGAGAAATATACTCAAAGTACTTGTAATCCATTACTTTCACCTCTGATGAATCGTGAGTGGAATCAAATCATTTAAATAAATCATTAAAAGGAATAGTTCACCTCTAAATGATAATAACATGCAAACTATGATAAACTGACAATATTTCAGTTTTGTATTAATTTAGTAATAGTTTAGAATACATTTTTCCCCTTATACTCTTTTTTTGTATACATAATTTTACGGTTGAATACCTGGTTTAAAGAAATGACAAAAGGTGCATTTATATACAGTATATATACACCATTATATATACTGTATATATACACCGTTCACCATCTAGTCGTAATTGCAAATTGTGTGTGGATGTAAATATGGGAAAATGGATGTGAGAAATTATATTCTAAAATTGTAAAGAGTCTAAAGACAATGTTGGTGCACTAGTACACAGCCTCACTGAGCCTTTCTGCTCTGCTCCGCTGTCCTCACATGGTGTTTGACCTGCTTTTGTTTGTAGAGCAAATAAATCTCAGGATTTAGAAGAAAAAATTACGTCAAGCTTCACTGTACACACATTTTAGTGTAGATCAAGTATTCTCAACCTAGGGATCAGGACCTAATTTGGGGTCGCCAGATGTCTTCAAGAAACTAAGAATATTTTATAAACAATTTCAGCCCATTTTTAGGCGGGGCTACCGGACTCAAAACACCCTCACTTTCTTGTTGTTGTTGTTGTTGTGTACACTAGTTTTAGCTAACTTCACAGCGTTCTGATAATTTGATAAACAGTCTCGCAAAATGCCCAAAGAAATGTGAAGCTTGTCCTTTTTCCACCTCCTCTCTGCACGTCTTCATTCACGCCTAAGTGCAGGAGTAGAGTCATTCAACCATGGCTCAGACACAGACTTAGATTTAACCATTTTCAAAGGAGCAAGCAGGTCTAAAATGAAGGAGCATGTAGAATTCAACATGCTAGTGGCCTCTTCAACAGAACAAGGTGATAAGACCAGTGTGGGCACCAGATGAGTAAAAGCATTTGAGAATTCTTCTGCTGTCGACGGGCTCATGACGCGCCGCATACGCACCACGGTGCACGGTTTAGCTGGAGCACACGGAAGTGTTAGTGAAAACAAAACTGGCAAATGGTCCGATATCTGCGTGCTACAGAGATTATCAATGCCTACATTTAAACCATGAGACAACACGAGATCAAGAGTATGCCCCTTTTCATGCGTAGGGCCAGTAACCCACTGTGTAAGATTAAAAGAACCGATGGCACTTAAAAAGTCCTTTACCAGAGGCTTTGAGTCACAGCAAACATGTATGTTAAAATCACCCACTATGAAGAAATGATCACATTTAAGAACGGTTCCTGTTACAAAGTCGGAAAAGTCTGCAATGAAGTCTTTGTTAAACTTTGGGGGTCGATATACCAGCGCGCACAGGACAGGCACAGTGTTCTGTATTTCAATCAACTGCAGTTCAAAACTTGAGAAAGTTGTTGCTGGACGTTGTCGACATTTAAGACTGGATTTAAACACCGACGCTAGCCCTCCGCCCTTTCCAGAGGTACGGGGAGAGCTAAAAAATGAGCCGCCTGGAGGAAGGAGTTCAGAGAAAGCTGAAGACTCACCAGGACGTAACCATGTCTCTGTCAGAAACATGATATCCAAATGCTGGGAAACGAAGAAATCGTTGAGTACGAAGGTCTTGTTTGCCAGTGACCTGACATTAAGCAGTGCCATGTGAAGTGTATCCACATTTTTTGGTGAAGAAGTTCGTGCTAGCAAGCGAAGGTTTTCCTGGTTGACGCCGCGGTGGTTAGCAGCTCTGGGACGATGGGTGCGGAGCCGCTCCGAGAATTACGACTGCATCAGCTGATGCCCCTCCTGGATTCCACTGGGCAATACAGGGAAGAGACAACGCTCACTTCCCCGAGATGTAGCTGGGTTTCCATAGCCGCCTTTCTTTCCGGATCGAAGCTAAGCACTGATTTTAATCAAAATACCTCCACGCTTCCTTCTTCTGCGGGAGTGTCTCCTCCAGGGCACAGCAGAAGGTGTGCCCAGAACGCCCGGTGGAGACGCGAGGAGTGGCAGGTGGAGGACATGAAGACTGTCTAGCTGTACAGTTCTTCAAGAAAGCTTTGTGAGATTCTCGAATGTTCAACAATGTTTGACGGTCATACACAAGCATTGCAGATCCGTTAGAACAGCAAACACAAATCCATACATTGAGCAATATGCAAAATAGAGCAGACGGAGCGCCGTGCACACTGCTGGCGCCATCTTAGGTTGACCTAAAGAAGCCTAAAAGTGTCTTAAACAGACAGAAACAGAGAGAAAGACACTTCTACATCACATTTTAATGACTTTATGCAAATTTTTTCTACTTTCCAGACATGTTCATCACTTATAAACCATTTCTACCACTTTCACACCTAATGTCACATATGTTGACATTTGGTGGGAAATGGAATGGAAAACATTATTGTTACTTTCAACCTTTTTTCACCATATTTCATGATTATTTTATCCAATTTAACCACATTCACCGTTTGTCATGCCCATTATTCACCAGTTTAAACTACTTGTTCTAATATTGACATTTTGAACCCTTTTAATCATTTTTTCTGTCTGTTTTTATCCACTCTAATTTGCAACTTTAAACCAATTTCTGTGGTTTTTAAAATCCCATTTCACCTCCTTTTCCACCATTTTTGGTCACTTTGAACTAATTTTATTAGTGATTAAAACCAGGATTTCCATCTTTAAGATGACTATAATAATAATAAACATAACTGGATAACAGTGGATATTATTCAGATGAATAAATAAAGATACAAAGCAAACGCTAATTAGTCATTTCATTTGATTTACATTTTTGTTCATCTTTCCATTATTGTTGGCATGTTTAAATATACACATAGTGTATGAATATCAATGGCGTAATCATCAACTTATGAATTATTCTTCATGTCATACACTGACTCCAATGACTGTTAAACACACTGTAAATAACTGAAAAAATACTAACTAGTTACCATTACTAGTTGCTTCAGTAATTTAAAAGTAATTTAGTTACCCTATTGATTATTTATTGATACTATTATTTATATATTATCTGTTCCAATCTGCCCATTCTCATTCCTAATTCTTTTCTTCTTTGTATTTTACAGTTTTTATTATTCTGTTTTCATTGTAAAGTGTCTTTTGGTGGCCTGAAAGGCACTTTTTAAATAAAATGAATTATTATTATTATTAGTATGTTTAAAGGTAACGTGTTACTGTGGATATTGTTAGGCTATTAATTTAGATTAATTAATTACAAAGTCTCTAATTAATTTGATTAATTCTCGAGTGTCACCAGTAGTAATAGTGCAAAACGTTTTTTGTTTTTGTTGTTTGTTTTGTTTGATGGGCTCAGCATCTTGTTACATTATTAACCAGTTGTTACATTTTTTAAAAAAATAATACATTTTCTCTTAACACTAACAGATAATTTAAAGAGTTTTGTTCTGTGAGAAGAACTCGTAGTTCCTGGAGAAAACTCACAACTCATGACAGTTTATGGAGAACCAATCAAACATCTGAATATTGAGAAAAAATGTTCCTCATTGCACCAATATTCTGGTCTTTAAAGGTGCAGTCTCAGATCCCTCTCTCCCCCTCCCTCCCCGCTGCTCTCTTGCCCTGCCTCCAAACTTTCCAAAGTCCTTCCCTCAGAGGAGCTAACAAGCTAACGTTAGCCAGACAGCAACATCACAGTAATATAACATGCTCTGTTAAAAGCATATTACTGCAGCGCTTCTCTCTCTCTGTAAGGCAAGGCAAATTTATTTGTATAGTGCATTTCATACTCAAGGCAACTCAATGTGCTTTACATGATAAAACATTCAATTGTTTAAAATCAATAAGAACATTTAAAATCATCAGTAAAATCAATTAAAATCATCACTAAAATCAATTAAAATCATCAGTAAAATCAATTAAAATCATCAGTAAAATCATCATGACATCATCAACATGACCATAAATCTCTCTCAATCATACACAGTAAAGAAAAAAAGTTCCTTTAACTTTGATTTAAAAATGTTCACATGTGATGCTGACTTCAGCTCTGCTGCAGTTTGTTCCACTTCTTTGCAGCATAACAACTAAACACAGCATCACCATGGTTACTGTGAGCTCTGGGCTCCACTATCTGACCTGTGTCCATAGATCTCAGAGACCTGCTGGGTTCATACCTGACTAACATCTCACTGATGTATTCTGGACCAAACCCATTCACACATTTATAACCAGCAGCAGAACTTTACAGTCTCCTCTGAGGCTGACTGGGAGCCAGTGTAAAGACTTTAAAACTGGACTAATGTGTTCTGACCTCTTTGTTCTGGTTCAGACCTGAGCTGCAGCGTTCTGAACCAGCTGTAGATGTTTGATGAAGACCATTACAATAGTCCAGTCTGCTGGAGATAAAAGCATGGACCAGTTTCTCCTGATCTTTCTGAGTCATTAAACCTTTCACTCTGGAGATGTTCTTTAGGTGGTAGAAGATGTTTTTGTGATAGATTTGATCTGATGCTGAATGTAAGATCTGAGTCAATCAGAACACCAAGGTTTTTGACTTGGTCTTTATCTTCTAAAGATCCAGACTCAGATACTTGCTGACAGCAGTCCTCTTTTCCTTGTTACCAAAGACAATCACCTCCATCTTGTCATGGTTTAGTTGAAGGAAGTTTTCACTCATCCATCAGTTTACTTTTTCTAAACAGTCACACAACACCTCAATGGGACCATAGTCATCTGGGTTCAGTGATAGATATAGTTGTGTGTCATCTGCGTAGCTCTGATAATCAACCTTACAGTTGTGTAAAATGTGTCCTAAAGGAAGCATGTAAAGGTTAAACAGAAGGGGTCCAAGAACAGATCCCTGAGGAACCCCACAGGACATTGGTAATCTGTCAGATTCAAAGTTTACAATGTTTACAAAATAGCTTCGCTCCTCCAAGTAGAACTTAAACCATTACTTTAACATTTAGTCCAACCCATGTTTACAATCTGTGCAACTAAATTGTATGATCTACAGTGTCAAATGTAGACTTAGATCCAATAGAATGAGAACAGATACTTTTCCTGAATCAGTGTTCAACCTTATGTCATTGATCACTTTGATCAGATCAGTTTCAGTGCTGTGATGAGAACCAAAACCTGACTGAAATTTATCAAATATTTTGTTGAATGTTAAGAATTGACTCAGTTGGTTGAAGACCACCTTCTCAATGATCTTGGCCATGAATGGAAGGTTCTGATTGGTCTATAGTTAGCCAGTATAGAGGCATCCAGTGTTCTCTTTTTAACAGAGGTTTCACAGCAGCTACTTTCAGGGATTTTGGTACGGTGCCTGATTGGAATGATCAGTTAATTATCTGACACAAATCAGTGACAATTGACTTTACAACAGTTTTAAAGAAGTTTGAGGGTATTGTGTCAAGGCAACACTTTGATGGATTCAGCTGCTGAACAGTCTCCTCTATTGTTTTTGGGTTCACTGTAATAAACTCTAACATTGTAGTTGACTCCTCCCTCAGTGGTTGAAGCTGTATGTGCACACACCTCAGCAGCAGCAACAACAACACAGTGTCACTTACAGCAGCCCACACGGAGGCTGCTGGACGCACATGAACAACACATGCACCACAGAGTTCTAGTGTAACAATTACAAATCAAACATATTGTCGGGGGTGGGGGCGGGCCTGTTTTTTTCACACATAGTGACAGCTTTAGTAAATATGACAAAATATCACTTTTATAAGCGTTGCAGACTGCTTCTTTAATGTATGAAGTAATAAATTACTCTAGTGTAAACTAGAATCAAGCCCTCGTTTTAATATACATATACAGTATATAATCGTTATAAACCTCAGTGAACAACATGAACCCCATAGATACTAAATAATGAGCTGAAGTATTTTACCTGCTTGTTCCTGTATGTATTTAATGCTGACTAATGCCTTATTGGCAGCTTTAAGGACACAGAATTGGAGTTAAAAATGTGATTTTCTGAAAAAAAATTGTAGCTAAAAAAAGGCCTAAAAATAGCTCCTTAAAAAGAACTGCTGAGCTCTTATGATCTTATTTTTTAGCTGTTATTAATAACTGAGGAAGGTGAGAGAAATGAGTGAAATGACAGAAGTTGAGCTAAATTTAGAGATTCTAAAGACGTCTCTATCAGACGATGTCAGCTCTGCAAACATCAGATACGTGCTCATAGAGCTTTTACGTAACCTCCACATTTAAATGGGACATTGTTCAAAGCAGCGTGCACTCACTCACGTGCACATAAAAAACAGACAGAAAATAACACAGCATTAAGAACTTCTGCTGTGCAGATGGATGAAAGTGATCAGCACACACCTTTGAGTTAGACTGGCAGTTGACAGTTGAAACATGTTAGGAGATCAAAGTAAATTTCCTGAATAAATCTGAATAAATGAATTCTTAACATATTTTTAAATTGAGAAAGTAATTGTGATTGACTTTGAGGGGAAATATTATATTTGTAAATTCAGTTGTAATTAGAAAAAATGCTGGTTACTGTTATTGTAATTGAGTTGTAATTGAACATGGATAATGGCAGATGTAATTGTAATTGAAAAATGTAATTGACCCCAACCCTGTTTGCATAGACTCTAAAGCACATGTGTCAGGAAGTAAAAATTATAAAAGCTATGAAACATTTTGTAAATGACTCATTTAGTTGTAGACATCTCAGCTCCTCCAAACACAAAAACAATATTTGCAGAGCTCAGTTGAAATTTATCTAAAATAACTCTAAATTTTTTCAAATTTTGGCAAAATTATTCCTCAAATTATTCCACGAAGTTTCTCCAAATTCCCAAAAACAGGAAAATTTAAGTGAAGTTTCTGCAGGGACTAAAATACTTACATACGTATGTTGGTTTGTTGCTAAATGTTACAAAAAATTGCTTTTTGTAACATTTAGCAACAAACCATGTTTAAAAAATGTATGAATTTTTTAATGTTACTTTTGACCAGATTTACAGCAATATTTGTGAAATTTGAGATATTTATTTTCTTGTAAAAATATAATTTCAGAATCAGAATCAGAATCAACTTTATTGACCAAGTAATGTATGTTATACACACGAGGAATTTGACTTGGTGAACTGTGCTCTCTATAATAGTGTAAACATTAAATAATAACAATGTTAAATCTAAATGTTCAATGTTAAATATTAAATCAAAATTATTATTTTATTTCATTTTTTAATTTTCAATACGTTTTTAAAAAAATACATTTACAAAATGAAAGGAAAAACACTTTGATGATTTTAATTTCATCTCATTTTGTAAATGTATTTTTGAAAAAGTTATTGAAAAATAAAAATAACAAAAAATTATCAATATAATATACATATAATCAAAAATATTCAAAAGGGTATTTTAGTTGTAGTATGACTAAATAAAGGTCATCCACGTCCTCAGTAAATATGTTCAGGTTGCTTTGCATGATCACAGACTTATTGAATATTCAGTATTTATTGTGTCGGTGGTTGCACGTTGTTGACGGTCCCTGCTTAACGTTTCAGTGTCAGCTGTTCATAGGAAACATATTTTCTGCTGAAATGATCAATAATTGGCTCGTTGCAGCTTGTAGCTCATTGGCTGTTTCCTAACGATTAGAATGAGCCATTATTTGGGTTTTTGTAACTTGACTGAAGTCCTGATGTGGTGATCAATATGCTCCTGCTCCTCTGACATTGTTACACTGAATGATGTTTATGATTTAGTATACTACACTACTGTTGCGTTATCTCGAGATCTCAAGAAAATTAAGTCGTGATCACGGGAAAAAAAATGTATGAAAGCATGACCATTAAGGGCTTCCGTAGCATTCACATTTGACATTGACTTAATATTTTCACAAATTTCACAAGTATTGCTGTAAATATGGTCATCAATACAATACAATACAATTTACAATCAGTGCCCCATAATTCTGTGACCCACTTAAGGTCCAACTGGTCCGTATTTGGCCCCTGAACTAAAATGAGTTTGACGCCCCTGGTCTACAGCTTTTTTTATGGATCAAACTGAGGCCAGTGTGACTTTGTACATGTTTCATATGTTTCATATGTTTCATATGTTTCATATGAGGAAGTTTTTGAACTAAAAAGGTGATTTTCAGCCTGAATGAATGTCTGTCTGCAGCCATGAAAACATCACCGTGGACTGGATATAAAACACATCAGTGACTAATGTGATCAAAGATTAATGAGCTCTGGAAGAAGCCTCAGTAATCTGTTGCTATGATACAGTAATGTACCACACGCACACGCGCACGCGCACACGCACACACACACACAAACACATGCACACACACACACACATCCTCAACCCTGCATAATCTTTGGAATACCATTAAAGAAAAATTGTACGATTGTAGATTTGTGAAGGTGAGGAGAGCAGTTTTAAATAGACCCATTTAGCCATTAACTTAGCC
This sequence comes from Gouania willdenowi, assembly GCF_900634775.1. Classification (NCBI taxonomy): domain Eukaryota; kingdom Metazoa; phylum Chordata; class Actinopteri; order Blenniiformes; family Gobiesocidae; genus Gouania; species Gouania willdenowi. The sequence goes on along the minus strand of NC_041056.1, from coordinate 43,353,532 downwards.
ATTAGCATAGCCATTAGCCTAGCCATTAGCTGGGCCCCTCTGATAGCCAATCACAAACAGTTGGACCCACAAAGCTCCACCACTGACACACTGTGCAGTAATACACAGCTCTATGAAGCATGAGGCCTTCTAACACATTGACCTGAAGCAGCTAGAACAACAATAATAGTATATCCACCATAATAGTATATCCACCAATAAACACTTTAAAAAATATATCCACCAATAAACACTTTAAAAAATATATCCACTAATAAACACTTTAAAAAATATATCCACCAATAAACACTTTAAAAAATATATCCACCAATAAACACTTTAAAAAATATATCCACCAATAAACACTTTAAAAAATATATCCACCAATAAACACTTTAAAAAATATATCCACCAATAAACACTTTAAAAAATGTTCCCATACAGCAGACGTGCAGCTGGTGGCCCCCAAAGAAAATACACCAAATGACAGAATAATACACAAACGAATAACACAACTACACAGGATGACTAGAAATATGCACAAAAAACAGAAAGATTTACAAAACTACAAAAAAAAACAACGCAAAATGACTCATAATACACAAAAAGCAACAATAGTACACAGAATGACAGAAACATTAACAAAACAGCAGCAAAAATACAGAGTTCATAAAACAACAACAAAAGCTCACCAGAAAAACCCCACAGAATAATAAAATAAACCAACAAAAGACAAAGTACAACTACTAAGTACTCACCAATCAACCATACATCCATCCATCCAATCAACCAACCATCCATCCATCCAACCGCCCAACCAACCCACCATCCATCCATCCAACCAACCAACCAACCAACCAACCAACCAACCAACCAACCAACCATCCATCAATCCATCCACCCAACCAACTAACCAACCAACCAACCAACCAACCAACCAACCAACCAACCATCTATCTATCTATCTATCTATCTATCTATCTATCTATCTATCTATCTATCTATCTATCTATCTATCTATCTATCTATCTATCTATCTATCTATCTATCTATCCATCCATCCATCCATCCATCCATCCATCCATCTATCCATCTATCTATATATCTATCTATCTATCTATCTATCTATCTATCTATCTATCTATCTATCCATCCAACCAGCCAATCATCCATCCATCCAACCAACAATCCAACCATCCAGCAAACCAACCAAACATCCATCATCTATCTACCCATCCAACCATCCATTCTTTAATCCAACAACGATCTAACCATCCATCCATCCAACAACAATCCAACCTTCCATCCATCAATCCAACAACGATCCAACCATCCATCCATCCATCAGTGACGTGACGTGACCACTAGGGTTGGGTAGGCACATTGTAAATGTAGACCACTAATGACAACTTCATATGTTTCTACTGGCAAGTGTTAATTCAATTTAATTCAACTTTATTTGTATATTGTAATTTACAACAAAGTCATCTTCAATGCGCTTATCAAAATATAAAATTCATAATGAAAAATAAAAAAACCAACAAGATCCACATGAACAAGTATTTATCATCTAACAAAATCAACATCATAAACACCATTAAAGAAACATAAACAATTATTTAATATAGCCTCCATACTCTCCAACAACATATATCTCATGACACGACAGCACATCTGTTGTTTGTGTTGGAAACACAGAAACAGAGAAAATGACAACAACAACTACTCAGAACATCCTCAGTGAGGAGCATCCACAAAGTCAATCCTTCCTTTTGTTCCATTCACTGTAGAAAGAACCAACAATGTTCTGACCTTAGCTTTGCTGAAGGTCTGGTAGCTCAGGTGTTGGTCTCCATCTTTTAAAAGATGTTGTTTTTCCTCTAAACAAAGTTTCTTTATCGTCTCTAGCGCTGTCATCATGTCTGTAGTGTTATCCCGCCCACTAGCTAGAGAACGTAGCAGCAGTGGTCACATGGGATCTATTCACTAATGCACTGTGAATGTACGTATAGCATTTAGCATAGCGCGGTAAATGGTTTTCATCTTGGGGACCTGACTGAACATGTGCAAACACATAAAAACCTGCAATGGGAACAAAGGCAGATGAGCAATGTGCTTTTGTGAGGGGGCGTGGCCTCCTTCTGCCTTACAGTAGAGTGAGACCGTGCAGCTGTTCCAGGAAATAGTGCTGTTTAGTAATTTGGGCTATGAAACCCACAAAATGCTAATACTTTCAAACTTATAGGTACTGTAGGGTATTGGAAATGGAAATAATTAATAATAATATAATTTATAATTATATTATAATTAAAACAAATAATAAAAATATCAATTCACCCTTGGGAAGGCACTGCCTACCTTGCCTACCCTGATGGCACATCACTGCCATCCATCCATCCATCCATCCATCCATCCATCCATCCATCCATCCATCCATCCATCCATCAATTCAACAACAATCCAAACAAACATTTACAACACGGCCTAAAGGAGCAGATAAACTACCAGGACAGACTTTAACTCATTAAGATAAAGGAAAGTTTAAACTAAACTGTATGAAACTGTGTGTGTGTGTGTGTGTGTGTGTGTGTGTGTGTGTGTGTGTGTGTGTGTGTGTGTGTGTGTGTGTGTGTGTGTGTGTGTGTGTGTGTGTGTGTGTGTGCGTGTGTGTGTGTGTGTGTGTGTGTGTGTGTGTGTGTGTGTGTGTTAGAGAAAGAGGATGAACTTGATCATTGCAGAAGGGTCACTGAGATCAAGCACATGACGTGTAGAGCTGTCATGGTCACGCTCTCATCATCACTGTGTGCTGCTCTCAGGTCTGGAGGAATGAAACAGGAGGTCCCCATACAGTCTATATAACAGCCCTTATACTGTAACAGACTATATAACAGACCTTATACTGTAACAGACTATATAACAGACAATATACTGTAACAGTCTATATAACAGACTATATACTGTACCAGACTATATAACAGACTATATAACAGACTATATACTGTACCAGACTATATAACAGACTATGTACTGTAACAGTCTATATAACAGACTATATACTGTACCAGACTATATAACAGACTACATACTGTACCAGACTATATAACAGACTATATACTGTAACAGTCTATATAACAGACAATATACTGTACCAGACTATATAACAGACTATATAATGTAACAGACTATATAACAGACAATATACTGTAACAGTCTATATAACAGACTATATACTGTAACAGTCTATATAACAGACTATACACTGTAACAGTCTATATAACAGACTACATACTGTAGCAGTCTATATAACAGACTATACACTGTAACAGTCTATATAACAGACTACATACTGTACCAGACTATACAAGAGACAATATACTGTAACAGTCTATATAACAGACAATATACTGTACCAGACTATATAACAGACTTTATACTGTAACAGTCTATATAACAGACTATATACTGTAACAGTCTATATAGCAGACTATATACTGTACCAGACTAAATAACAGACTATATACTGTACCAGACTATATAACAGACTATATACTGTACCAGACTATATAACAGACTATACACTGTAACAGTCTATATAACAGACTACATACTGTAGCAGACTATATAACAGACCTCATACTGTAACAGACTATATAACAGACTATATACTGTAACAGACTATATACTGTAACAGTCTATATAACAGACTATATACTGTAACAGACTATATAACAGACCTCATACTGTAACAGACTATATAACAGACTATATACTGTAACGTACTATATACTGTGACAGACTATATACTGTACCAGACTATATAGCAGACTATATACTGTAACAGACTATATACTGTAACAGTCTATATAACAGACTATATACTGTAACAGACTATATACTGTAACAGTCTATATAACAGACTATATACTGTAACAGACTATATATTGTAACAGTCTATATAACAGACTATATACTGTAACAAACTATATACTGTAACAGTCTATATAACAGACTATATACTGTAACAGACTATATACTGTAACAGTCTATATAACAGACTATATACTGTAACAGTCTATATAACAGACTACATACTGTACCAGACTATATAACAGACTATGTACTGTAACAGACTATATAACAGACCTCATACTGTAACAGACTATATACTGTAACAGTCTATAAAACAGACTATATACTGTAACAGACTATATACTGTAACAGTCTATATAACAGACTATATACTGTAACAGTCTATATAACAGACGTCATACTGTAACAGACTATATAACAGACATCATACTGTAGCAGTCTATATAACAGACTATATACTGTAACAGACTATATACTGTAACAGACTATATACTGTAACATACAATATACTGTATAAGTCTATATAACAGACTATATACTGTAACAGACTATATAACAGACTATATACTGTAACAGTCTATATAACAGACTATATACTGTCCCAGATTATATAACAGACTATATACTGTAACAGACTATATACTGTAACAGTCTATATAACAGGCTATATACTGTAACAGACTATATAACAGACTATATACTGTATAAGTCTATATAACAGACTATATACTGTAATATACTATATAACAGACTATATACTGTACCAGACTATATACTGTAACAGTCTATATAACAGACTATATACTGTAACAGACTATATACTGTAACAGTCTATATAACAGACTATATACTGTAACAGACTATATACTGTAACAGACTATATACTGTAACAGTCTATATAACAGACTATATACTGTAACAGACTATATACTGTAACAGTCTATATAACAGACTATATACTGTACCAGACTATATAACAGACTATATACTGTAACAGACTATATACTGTAACAGACTATATACTGTAACAGTCTATATTACAGACTATATACTGTAACAGACTATATACAGTTACAGACCTCATCCTATAACAGACTATAAAACAGACTATATACTGTACCAAATTATATATCAGACTATATACTGTAACAGTCTATATAACAGACTATATACTGTAACAGACTATATAACAGACTATATACTGTAACAGTCTATATAACAGACTATATACTGTAACAGATGATATACTGTATAAGTCTATATAACAGACTATATACTGTAACAGACTACATACTGTAACAGACTATATACTGTAACAGACTACATACTGTAATAGACTATATAACAGACAACTGGGAGCCAGTGGGTAACCATCTCATTCACTACATCTACATCAGAAGACCCTAAAACTAGTGCACAAATGATGTGAACACTTAACAATGCAGTAAGGCTACAATAAGGTATAAAAATGGAAACATTTTTGGAATATTTTTTTACCCTGGGATAAGGCTATCAGGTGACAGCAGCATCATCAACCCTCGCTGTGTGTTGCCACCACATCCCGTTCAGCTCCCGAGAGCCCAACCCGTGGACATGAGACACAACGTCACAAGTTAGGGTCTCAGGGACAGAGAGGAATGCTTCTACACCTGTAGGTCTCCATCAGGGTCGATATCATGGTCTACATCATGGTCTCTATTAGGGTCTCCTTCATGGTCTCTATTAGGGTCTCCATCATGGTCTCCATCAGGGTCTCTATCATGGTCTACATCATGGTCTCTATTAGGGTCTCCATCAGGGTCTATATCATGGTCTCTATTAGGGTCTCCATCATGGTCTCTAATAGGGTCTCCATCAGGGTCTCTATCATGGTCTACCTCATGGTCTCTATTAGGGTCTCCATCATGGTCTCCATCAGGGTCTCTATCATGGTCTACATCATGGTCTCTATTAGGGTCTCCATCAGGGTCTCTATCATGGTCTACCTCATGGTCTCTATTAGGGTCTCCATCAGGGTCTCCATCAGGGTCTCTATCATGGTCTACCTCATGGTCTCTATTAGGGTCTCCATCAGGGTCTCCTTCAGGATCTCTATCATGGTCTACATCATGGTCTCCGTCATGGTCTACATCGAGGGCCGGATTCCTATGACTTTTAGATGTGTCCCTGCTCCAACACATTGGTTTCAACCAGGTGCGTTGGAACAGGCACACATCTAAAAGTCTCAGGAATCCGGCCCTCGAGGACTGGAGTTGCCCACCCCTGGTCTACATCATGGTCTTTATTAGGGTCTCCATCAGGGTCTCTATCATGGTCTCCATCATGGTCTCTACCAGGGTCTCTATCATGGTCTCCATCATGGTCTTTATTAGGGTCTCCATCAGGGTCTCTATCATGGTCTCCATCATGGTCTCTACCAGGGTCTCGATCATGGTCTACATAATGGTCTTCATCATGGTCTACATCAGGGTTTCTATCAGTGTCTCTACCAGGGTCTCTACCAGGGTCTCCATCATGGTCTACATCATGGTCTCCATCATGGTCTACATCAGGGTCTCTATCATGGTCTACATCATGGTCTACATCAGGGTCTACGTCAGGGTCTCTATCAGGGTCTCCATCACGGTCTCCATCATGGTCTCCATCAGGGTCTCTATCATGGTCTCCATCATGGTCTCCATCAGGGTCTCTATCATTGTCTACATCATGGTCTCCATCATGGTCTCCATCAGGGTCTACATCAGGGTCTCTATCATGGTCTACATCATGGTCTCCATCATGGTCTACATCAGGGTCTCCATCAGGGTCTCTAACAGGGTCTCTATCAGTGTCTCCATCACGGTCTCCATCATGGTCTCCATCATGGTCTCCATCAGGGTCTCTATCATGGTCTACATCATGGTCTCTATTAGGGTCTCCATCAGGGTCTATATCATGGTCTCTATTAGGGTCTCCATCATGGTCTCTAATAGGGTCTCCATCAGGGTCTCTATCATGGTCTACCTCATGGTCTCTATTAGGGTCTCCATCATGGTCTCCATCAGGGTCTCTATCATGGTCTACATCATGGTCTCTATTAGGGTCTCCATCAGGGTCTCTATCATGGTCTACCTCATGGTCTCTATTAGGGTCTCCATCAGGGTCTCCATCAGGGTCTCTATCATGGTCTACCTCATGGTCTCTATTAGGGTCTCCATCAGGGTCTCCTTCAGGATCTCTATCATGGTCTACATCATGGTCTCCGTCATGGTCTACATCGAGGGCCGGATTCCTATGACTTTTAGATGTGTCCCTGCTCCAACACATTGGTTTCAACCAGGTGCGTTGGAACAGGCACACATCTAAAAGTCTCAGGAATCCGGCCCTCGAGGACTGGAGTTGCCCACCCCTGGTCTACATCATGGTCTTTATTAGGGTCTCCATCAGGGTCTCTATCATGGTCTCCATCATGGTCTCTACCAGGGTCTCTATCATGGTCTCCATCATGGTCTTTATTAGGGTCTCCATCAGGGTCTCTATCATGGTCTCCATCATGGTCTCTACCAGGGTCTCGATCATGGTCTACATAATGGTCTTCATCATGGTCTACATCAGGGTTTCTATCAGTGTCTCTACCAGGGTCTCTACCAGGGTCTCCATCATGGTCTACATCATGGTCTCCATCATGGTCTACATCAGGGTCTCTATCATGGTCTACATCATGGTCTACATCAGGGTCTACGTCAGGGTCTCTATCAGGGTCTCCATCACGGTCTCCATCATGGTCTCCATCAGGGTCTCTATCATGGTCTCCATCATGGTCTCCATCAGGGTCTCTATCATGGTCTACATCATGGTCTCCATCATGGTCTCCATCAGGGTCTACATCAGGGTCTCTATCATGGTCTACATCATGGTCTCCATCATGGTCTACATCAGGGTCTCCATCAGGGTCTCTAACAGGGTCTCTATCAGTGTCTCCATCACGGTCTCCATCAGGGTCTCTATCATGGTCTACATCATGGTCTCCATCATGGTCTACATCAGGGTCTCTATCATGTTCTACATCAGGGTCTCCATCATGGTCTCTATCATGGTCTACATCATGGTCTCCATCATGGTCTCCATCAGGGTCTCCATCAGGGTCTCTATCATGGTCTACATCGTGGTCTCCATCTTGGTCTCCATCATGGTCTCCATCATGGTCTTCATCATGGTCTACATCAGGGTCTCTATCAGGGTCTCTATCATGGTCTACATCAGGGTCTCCATCACGGTCTCCATCATGGTCTCCATCAGTGTCTCTATCAGGGTCTCCATCATGGTCTACATCAGGGTCTACATCAGGGTCTCTATCATGGTCTACATCAGGGTCTACATCAGGGTCTACATCAGGGTCTCTATCATGGTCTACATCAGGGTCTACATCAGGGTCTCTATCATGGTCTACATCATGGTCTCCATCATGGTCTACATCAGGGTCTCCATCAGGGTCTCTAACAGGGTCTCTATCAGTGTCTGCATCACGGTCTCCATCACGGTCTCCATCATGGTCTCCATCATGGTCTCCATCAGGGTCTCTATCATGGTCTACATCATGGTCTCCATCATGGTCTACATCAGGGTCTCTATCATGTTCTACATCAGGGTCTCCATCATGGTCTCTATCATGGTCTACATCATGGTCTCCATCATGGTCTCCATCAGGGTCTCCATCAGGGTCTCTATCATGGTCTACATCGTGGTCTCCATCTTGGTCTCCATCATGGTCTCCATCATGGTCTTCATCATGGTCTACATCAGGGTCTCTATCAGGGTCTCTATCATGGTCTACATCAGGGTCTCCATCATGGTCTCCATCATGGTCTACATCAGGGTCTCTATCAGGGTCTCCATCATGGTCTCCATCATGGTCTCCATCAGTGTCTCTATCAGGGTCTCCATCATGGTCTACATCAGGGTCTACATCAGGGTCTCTATCATGGTCTACATCAGGGTCTACATCAGGGTCTACATCAGGGTCTCTATCATGGTCTACATCAGGGTCTACATCAGGGTTTCCATCATGGTCTCCATCATGGTCTCCATCAGGGTCTCTTTCAGGGTAATTCCTTGAAGTTGGCTGTAAAATCAGGATATAACAGACATCAATTTATCTCTTTAATAAATAGAGTAGTGAAAGAAATAAGAAAATCTAAAGCTGACTTTTTCATCACTGCTTTGAATAGTGCACGTGGAAATTCTAAAATAACCTGGCATTATATAAAAAACTGACAGGTGACTCCCTCAGAAATAAGACAAAACAAATGCAAATTGAACTAAATGGAGACATTTCAACAGAACCCAATGTAATAGCTGATGCCTTTAACAACTACTTTATTGATTCTGTAGCAGACATCTCTGGGAACTTTACAGTAAAACAAAAAAAAGAATACTCATTGTCTGCAACACAGTCTTTTTTCATATCAAACATCACTGAGACCAAAGTCATTAACATAATTAAAACCCTCAAACCATCTAAGGCCAGGGATGTATTTGGAATGGACACGAACATGCTCAAAGATTTGGGATCCGCTCTGGCTCCTCCCGTTGCTTCTGTCATTAATCTTTCAATTTCCAGTGGCCACTTTCCAAAGGCCTGGAAATCTGTTATTATTACACCAGTTTTTAAATCTGGTGTTTCAACTTCTCTAAATAACTACCGACCCATAAGCATTCTTCCAGCCATTTCCAAAGTTGCAGAAAAATGGGTGGCTGAGCAGATTGTCCAGTACTTAAACAGTAGCTCCTCCTCTTTCCACACCACACAGTTTGGCTTCAGATCCAAACACTCCATGAAACGCTACATGCCTTTTTATTGAGAGAATAAAATCATCTCTTGACAAGGGTGGAGTAGTAGGGGCGGTATTCTTCGATCTCAGGACAGCTTTCGACACAGTAAACCACTCTGTTCTACTTTCTAAACTCACACAATTTAATTTCTCTCGTGACTGTGAGCTGGTTTGAATCATACCTGTATGATCGTACTCAATCTGTATTAATTAACAACAGCAAGTCTGAGTCTCAGGCTAACCACCGGAGTTCCTCAGGGCTCAATATTAGGGCCCCTCTTATTTAGCCTTTATATTAATGATTTGCCGACTGTCTGCTCTGAAGTTGAATGTTTGATGTATGCAGATGACAGCGTTGTATTTGTTCACGGTCGCTCCAACGACATTGTTTCAGATAAACTTACCAAAGCAATGACTCTTGTCACTTCCTGGCTGCAGGAGAACTGCCTGCAGCTAAATACTTCAAAAACTGTAGGTATGTTTTTCAGTAAAACCAATAGAGCCTCATCTAATCCTGACATACTAGTAGCTGGAGAAAAATTACAAATTGTAAATCAATACAAATACCTTGGGTTAGTAATAGATTCTCACTTCACCTTTAAAGGCCATATTGACAAATTATGTAAAATTATCAAGTGTAATCTAGCAAATTTCCGCTAAATCTACATTCCGTGATTTTCAGCCACTTTAACTACTGCCTAACAAGTTGGTCTCAGGCTAGTCAGAGTGCTAAAAGACCTTTGGAAACATTATACAAACAAGCCATTAAAGTCTTGGGTTGAAAACCAAGGCACTATCATCACTGTGCAATCCTAAAAAAGTACCACCTTTTAAATTGGGACAGTCTCCATAGATTTGCAGATTTTAGTCTCATATACAAAGTAACACATGATTTGGCTCCAGCTCCTCTGGCAGAGTTCATCAGCCAAAGAAACAGCTCTGAGCTCGTCACTCCAGGCTCTGTAAGAGGCCATTGTGTCATCCCTCTGCGCAGGAGTGCTTTCAGTCGCTCGGCCTGGTCAGTTAGGGGCGCTGCTGAGTGGAACTCAACACCTGAGGAGGTTAAACAGCTAACCACTTACAAGGCCTTTACAAAAAAATGGAAAATTTGTCTTATTAACATGTACATCTGCCAACATTAAAAGTCGAGCATGTTGCTCTGCATTGTATTGTATTAGATAACGTAGCCTTTTGAACACGTGTTTTTTGTGTGTTTTAATATTGTAACAGGTACCGTTATTGTTGTTATTGACTTGTAAATGTATTGTCATGCTTGTATTTTAATGCCTTTTTACATCTTGGCCAGATGACTACAGATGAAAAATAGCCTTCTGGCTAATTCTGGCTTTTTTAACCATGTTTGTTCATGTGTTATATAAAATTGCACTGTCCCCTTTCAAATAAACCAATCTAATCTAATCTAAGTCTACATCAGTGTCTCTATCATGGTCTACATCATGGTCTACATCAGGGTCTACATCATGGTATTCTTTCCAATTACAATTAAAATTACAATTATTTTCTACTTAAAAAGTGTACATAACTTACAGTAGGGGCCCAACAAGATGGTTTGTACCAAGGGCCCCTGCAATAATTCATGATTATATTACGTTGACTGGTATTTTTTCCAATTACAATTAAAATTACAATTAGTGAGCCTTTAATAAATAACCTTATTAAACATAACCTTCCTTTTGTGTTAGCTTTCTGTTAGCATCTCTAATGCTAATGGGTCAGTTTTACCCATGTCTCTAATCAGCTGTAAAATAATAAATATTATTTTCTTGTTTTACTTAGTTTATTAATAGTTTTGCTATTGTTTTTACCTAATGTGTACAGTACTGAATGCCATATATATATATATATATATATATATATATATATATATATATATATATATATATATATATATATATATATATATACCTATAGATTTATTTAATTTTTTAAATGTTAAAATTATCCTGAAGGGAAGTGACAAGTAGTGGGAAAAGTTGAACTGAAACATATTTTATTAATTATTAACTACGTATGTGTAAGACATAGAACTGTAACATGGTTCACCAGGTTTGTGCTTAATTGAACGTTTGTAATGACAGTTTTTATAGAATTTCCATGACAATTACAATTACAAAGTAAATTATCTGAACCCAATTACAATGCAGTCATGATTGCAACAGCAACACATTCTTTTCTATTACAGTTTCAATTATAATGGACCCCAACTATCTATTTACAGTATGTGTTATATTTCCTCTCATTAGCACCAATGCAGACACAACAGAGCCCCCTCCCCCACCTCAGCCCAACAATACACAGGTACAGTAACACACTGTGAATAATGGCTATAAACACATCAGGCTAAGTTAAGTTAGCATCCACACATTTACATTTATTACCGCCTTGAACATGTGACGACACGTGTTCAGGCTGTAAAACGTTAGCGCGTTCCTCCATCCCTTAGAAACACAAACACACTAGAACCTGCATGTCTGCATCATGCTACCATGGTGGTCTACGGGGGGGGGGGGGGGGGGTCACAGAGGAACATCCACTGATCCACTGGTAGTGACTTACCTTCAATAACGATCCATCTTTGACATGATGATGATGATGTTACAGGTCGATAGATGTAGGAGAGTGAAAGTGAGGCGAAAGCTTTGATTTTAGATATAACGACAACAAATGTAGACAGAAGAAGAAGAAGAAGAAGAAGAAGAAGCAAAAAGACGGAGCGAAGGAGACGAGGATGAGACTGAATGAAGCATGAGCACGTTACCTCTACCACTGTCTCTCACACACACACACACACACACACACACACACACACACACACACACACACACACACACACACACAGACACACACACACACACACACAGACACACACACACACACACACACACACACACACACACACACACAGACAAACACACACACACACACACACAGACACACACACACACAGACACACACACACACACACACAGAGACACACACACACACACACAGACACACACACACACAGACACACACACACACATGCATGCACACACAGTGACACACGTGTTTGCTCCTGACCTTCCATTTCCCTATCTGTCCTCCTACAGGAGCAGGTATACGTGCGTGCTCCTCCTCAGTACGTGCACGCTGCTCCTAGTGATGAAGATGAGGAAAAACAAGGATCCAGTCCTCACCTCCTCCCATTGGTCAGTGACACCATCAACAGCCAACAACAGGGAAACAAAACCCATGGAAATCCACTCCAGTCACTTTATTTCTCTGCTGTTTTTCTGCTTCATCCACTCGATGATGAAGATGATGATGATGATGGTCCTTATAGGGAGAAATAACCAAGAGAGGGAATGGAATGAAAAAGAGGTGTAGACCTATTGCTACATGATGTGCTCTGGCTTATGGAGGCTACATTTAATCTGCACTGGCTCCCCAAGGCTTAGGTATGGAGAGAGAGAGAGAGAGAGAGAGAGAGAGAGAGAGAGAGAGAAAGGGGAGATGATGGGGAGGAACAGATGGAGGGAAACGAAGGAGAGCAACGACGTTCAACTGAGAACAGGATGGAATCAGTGACGGAGGAGAGAGCACTGAGACTCCTTTATCCTCAGCTATAATGCTAACAGGCTAGCTTTAGCTTTATGACTGTGTGTGTGTGTGTGTGTGTGTGTGTGTGTATGGGTTCGACTCCAGGTTGGAATCTGGTCCTAATGTTGTTTGTAGTAAAATTCTTCTGTGGATTCTTCCACAACCAGCTTTGGATTTAACTCTTGTGGTCCAAAAGCATGAATGGGTAGAAAAGGGTAGAGATAATGTGGGACGGTTGGTAAACTAATATTTACAATATAGTTTTTACAGTTACACATATTGACAGCAGAACTAACTGACGTTATTCTACTACAGGCACTGTTTACACAAGTATATTTTCTAGTGAAAATGCTAAAGTTTTGTTGTGTTTTGATGATGCATTTACACGGCAACGCTGGTTTGGTGCTTGACAACAGATCATTTTAAAAAACAGGCTCCAGAGTGGAAGTTCATTTAAAACGCTTCCCCCTCCGTGTCCGTGTACACAGGAAACAATACTTTAAGTATGCGCACTGTGGCTGCACAGGCTCAGATGTTAGCTTTAGCTTTAATCTGACCTACGACCCGACCCAGCCCGTAGCGTCAGAAGACAACCTGAACCTGAATAAAGCTGATCGTTCTTTAATCCTGAACCGTGCACATGTAGGAGAGTTTCTTTAATAACTCAGCTTTATTTAATAAACACTTGTTCTGCATTAAACTGTAAACATGACAAAAAGCTTCATGCTAAGCTACAGACGCTACGTAGAGATTTAAAGCTATAACACACACAGATCAGAGAGATGCTCTCTACATATGCGACACAGCTACAGTCAAAAACAACATTTATCAATATACCAGAGGACAGCCTCCATTTACAGCAAACATTACTGCAGCAGCGTCCAATCAGAGTCTGTGTTAAAAAGACAGAAATGAAGCCTGAGCCCGGGTTGGGTCAAACATCTCTCATTATGAGTGCAGCTCTGTGATTGGTCAGAATCTGATCCAGGGGAAGGTGAAGTAAATTAATACTTTGAGAAATTCAGTTTAAATCCAAAGAGTGATGGATGTGAACACTCTTACTTGTGTTTGCTTATTTTGATTCACTGATAAACCACACCTCCATCTATTGGCCTGGCATGTTTACTACATCGTTGTTGATGCTTTCAGCGGTCCCATGTAAACAGAGATTGTTTTGAAAGCGTTGCCACGTGAATGCAGAACTTTTGAAAAACAAAAATGGAAACGCGACCCCCCCCTCCTCCTCCTCTTCCCCCATTGCCACCTGGGACTTTTGTTTTCTGAAGCAGATCTACCAAGGTGGTCACACATCATCTGACTGTATCAGAGAGAAAACAAAAGGTTTATATTTCAACACCTCTATCGGTTCTCCGTCCTCCCTCCCTCCCCGCAAGCTAGAAAGAAACGTGTGAAGCTGCATGCGCGCCCCCCCCACAGCGGCCGACAATTTTTAAATTTCTCCTCCCTGACACCCTGACCCTCACAACTCCCCCCCCGACCAACCCCCACCTCCCCACCCGCCCGCCCACGTGTTATGTTCTCGAGTTTCTGTTGTGAGTTTCAGTCTGACTGTGTTTTGCTTTTGATTGACATACATGGAGTTGTTTTTCTAGTTTATACTGTCCTCCCCAATAGTCAGTTTAGAACCTGCTTTTCCCCCTCATCTCTCCTGTTGTTCTCCCACTTTTCATCAAAATACAGGGCGCCGCCCATGGCCACCCACAGTTCTCCCGTTCTTGTCCTTTCATGTTATATGTGATTGTTTTTTCATGTTTCTTTGGACAGGATAAAACTGAAATGAAATTCTGTTTCTCTGTAACGTATGTTGACAAAATAAAGCTGATTCTAGTTCCGATTAGCACAAACCAAGAAGTAGCCTAGTAATAGCATTAGCACTAACCGAGCACGCTAACCTAACAATAGCATTAGCCAATCAATAGCACAACTCTAACATTAGCATTAGCCTAGCAGAAACAATAACCTAGCATTCACAATAACATTAGCCTAATATTAGCACTAACCAAGCGTTAGCATTAGCCTAATAATAGCATTGGCCTAACATTAGAACTAACCTAGCATCAACACTAACCAATTAAATTCAGTTCAATCCTACCATTAACAATAACATAGCAAGTGTAAAAAAAGTATTTAGTGCCTCATGAATAGATTTATTTCTATAGTTTTGATCATTTATGGTCCTGAGACCAGGAGAATAATCCTTGTTTGTTCAGTTGTTTTTCACTTGTGGTTTCATTTCAACACAAGTTCGTATCTACGGGTTTGAGGCTGAGAGCAAATTAATTTCTACTGGACTGATGTAATGAAGGTTCAAATAATAATGGTAAAAACACTCATAGGACCAACATTAATATTAGGGCCACATTAAAATAAAAAACCTGGACACGACAGGATTAAAGTCATAATATTTTAAGAATTACATTAAAGTTGTATCTTAATAACATCATAATTTTATTAAAGTCATAATGTTTTGAGATTAAAGTTGTAATTTCATTAGATTAAAGTTGTAATTTCATTAGATTAAAGTTGTAATTTCATTAGATTAAAGTTGTAATTTCATTAGATTAAAGTTGTAATTTCATTAGATTACACATACCCCCATCACTAAATTGTCCATATCTCAAAAAGTCAAATATTACAGTGTGACCATTGAATAATCACAGAACGATTTTTTTTGGTCTATTTGTTGAAATATCATAGAATGAGCGTTTTCCTTTGATGGTTCAATGGGAGTAATGGTTACTGTGATCATTTTGGTTTCGTAAACAGAAAGACATTTTGAATTTTATTTTTGCTTCTTCTCACTCTCAGTATGAGAAAAATATTACATATGCGATAAAGATGATATGAAGGTACAAGTAAGAGAACTCTTGGTAGATTTTAGTGGGATTAATCGACTCACACGAGTAGAATCTAAACTAAGTTCAGAAGATAAAGTAAAATCTGCTCTTGAATTTACAAGCGACATCCTAAGAATATCAGCCACAATTATCAAATATGCAATTAATAACTACAGCTCCTCAATCCAGGGTTTGACAGGAAGCTCAGCACAGGATACAAACATGATATTAGCTCTAATACCAACAGGTTCGATTCTGTTCTGAGCTCCACTTTCAAACATGAATGAAGCACAAAAAGCAAATAAAATGATATTGTAAAGAGGAATCTAAAGAGTGTTTCACACTCAAACAAACTGAAGTGAAGAAGAAGTGGAGCCAAAGGAGAGATGGAAACAAAGCGTGGACTTACCTACTTCTGCCTTTAGTTTCCAAATGTGTTCCTGTAAATGTGCAGCTTTACAACAAAGAATAGATATGGTCACGTGCAATATAAACCCAAAGAAATGCTGCTCTGATATTCAGAGAAACACCAGCAAAGACAAAGGGAGCAGCAGAGCAAAGAGTGAGATAAGGTGACTGGATGGAGGGAGGCTGGGAGGAAAAGTAGATGATAACAGATAAATATTTGGTTATAGTTCACTAATCATAACACACTGCTGGAGGATTTAACTTTCAGCCTTTCAGTCTGTTCAACAACAAGAAAAATACCTTTTCTGTTCACTTTCGCTCCCTCATCCATCATGTGTGAGAGAAAAAAACATTAAAACCAGGGTGAAAACACACACACACACACACACACACACACACACACACGTGGGCAACCATGGCTCAGGTGGTAGAGGGTCGTCTTCTGATTGAGAGGTTGGGGGTTCGATCCCAGTACCTGACTATGTGTCGAAGTGTCATTGGGCAAGACACTGAACCCTAAGTTGCTCCCAGTGGTCGACTAGTGCATTGCATGTCAGTCCTGTCCCACTGGTGTGTGAATGTGAGAGTGATTGGGTGAATGAGCTGATATGTAAAGAGCTTTGAGACTGTTTCAGTGGTGATAAAGCTCTATATAAATCATGTTCATTTACCATTTACACACACACACACACACACACACACACAAAAAAAGGGACTCTTCACTGAGCCTCAGCTGTGAAGAGAAAAATGAAGAAGTCATTTGAGGACGTAGCTCTGGTTTACCAAAGAACAACCATAGACCACCACGACGTACCTCAGAGCTACAACACATCCTGTTTTCAATGCATTTTAGTGTTAAAATTAGGGCTGGGACTTTATCTCATTAATTGCGATTAATCAATTACAGAAAAATAAAAAAATGCTAACCATGTAGCAGCTAGCACCTCAATGCTAACATGTAGCAGATAACACCTCAATGCTAACATGTAGTAACTAGCACCTCAATGCTAACATGTAACAGCTAACACCTCAATGCTAACATGTAGAAGCTAGCATCTCAATGCTAACATGTAACAGCTAACACCTCAATGCTAACATGTAGCAGCTAACACCTCAATGCTAACATGTAGCAGCTAGCACCTCAATGCTAACCATGTAGCAGCTAGCACCTCACTGCTAACATGTAACAGCTAACACCTCAATGCTAACATGTAGCAGCTAGCATCAATGCTAACATGTAGCAGCTAACACCTCACTGCTAACATGTAACAGCTAACACCTCAATGCTAACATGTAGCAGCTAGCATCAATGCTAACATGTAGCAGCTAGCAGGGACAATGGTCCTAGTGGAGCAGACAGTGTCTCCAATCCACACTGACACTCAGACAGGGTTCAGAACCAATAATAAACCCATGAGTGACAAATGAACAAAGTCAGTGATTAATGATTGTAGTGACAGTCGACCACTCTGTGGTAGAGGATGTGGGCGGGGCTAGTGGTGCTGCTACAGATAGCATCGTCTGACCCAACGTATCAACTGTTATGTAGAAAAACTATTTTAAACTAAATTCATCATCTTCATCAGTTGTTCTGTTTATCATATGTCCTCTCTCATCCCATCTATTTGGGACATATTCATCTCCATGTGAAAAAGTGTCCTATTATAGTAGTAGTAGTTCATTATATTATAGGTTTTTTATTACATCAGAAATCAAACGCTTTGCCTCCAGCTATAGGAGCAAAGTATCTTTGATCATATTACATTTATTTAGTCTCTATAGGAAGAATCAGTCAGTGTTTGTTTAAACATCATGTGTTTGTTATTCCCATGTTTCCGTGTAAGCAGAATAAATCTAAACCCTGTCCTCACTGGAGTGATTATGTTGTTGGCAGCAGAACAGACATCTAGAACTGTGGGAGTATTCAATCTGATCCTACTGTAAATGATTAGGAGACGAACCAAAAACATCTTTTAATGGCTCTAATACAGCTGGTGGGGGAGAGGAGGGGTTCTGTAGTATGGTATATACCACGGTTCGTTTAGTAATAAAACCTCCAGTTTTTCAGCCCCTGCCCCCCCCAAAATAAAGGTCCCAGAGAGCGTGGACCCCCACTGTAGCTGAAGGTGGTTGAACACAGACATGACCAAAAAATTACAATATTTATAAGATACAACTTTATTCTCATAAAATTACAATTTATTTTCGAAATATTGAATTTTCAATCTTGAAATATTACAACTTTAATCTTTAAATATTATTACTTTAATCTCATAAAAATACAATATTATTAATTAACTACTTTATTCTCATAAAAGTAAATTTTTTCTCTTAATATTATGATTTTAATCTTGAAAAATTACAATTTTAATCTTAAAATATGAACAGCTTTAATCTTTTAATATTATTTCTTTAATCTCATAGAATTACGATGTTATTAAAATACGACTTTATTCTCATAAAATTAGGATTTTATTCTGGAATTATTACAACTTTAATCCTGTAGTGCCCATATTTTGAGTTTATTTTAATGTGGCCCTAATATGCCGTCGTACTTTTGGTGCTATGAGTATTTTATATTTTTATTTTAAGAGATAGATACAAACTTGTGTGAAGTAAAAACAAAAGATTTGTAACTCCAGGTTTGTGTCTGTGAGCCCTGAAGCAGGAGGTGGGCGGAGTCACATGTTCAACTAGAGTATTAGCATTTCCTGAAGAAAATGCAAATGAGGATTCAGGTACTGGCCCACGTTGCACTGCATTAGCTTAGCATTAGCATTAGCTCAATGTTAGCATTAACCTAGCATTAGCCTAGCCTTAGCCTAGCATTATCATTAGCCTAGTGTTAGCATTAGCCTAGCATTAACATTATACTAGTGTTAGCATTAGCCATACATTAGCATTAACCTAGCATTGGCATTAGCCTAGCATTGGCATTAGCCTAGCATTGGCATTAGCCTAGCATTGGCATTTGCCATACATTAGCATTAACCTAGCATTGGCATTAGCCTAGCATTGGCATTAGCCTAGCATTGGCATTAGCCTAGCATAATCACTAACTTAGCTCTAGCATTAACCTAGCAATAGCAATAACGTTGCAATAGCTTAATATTAGCAATTAGGTTGAAAAAAGTAGAAATCAGTTGAAAAAGTTGAAATGGGTTGAAGGTGAATATGATTTTAATGAGTTGAAAAATGGCTGAACAGCTGAAGTTCTAAGTTGAAGATTTAAAATGTTGAAAATGTGAATGTGAAAATGAAAAGTTAAATAGTTTAAAAAGTTGAAAATTTAGAAAAAAGCAACTAAATAGCAGAATGTCCATAAATAGTTTGAGACGAAAATGTTTGGAATAGGTTGAAAAGAAGAATAACAATAATAAAGTTTAATGATAACAATATCAATGCCTCCTGCATCCTCACTAATAAGTGACCAGATATGTGACATTAGGTGTAAAAGTGGTAGAAATGGTTTATAAGCGATGAAAATATCTGGAAAGTAGAAAAAATGTGTAGAAAAGTCATTGAAATGTGATGTAGAAGTGTCAGAAATGTGAGAAATGTAGCAAAAATACATTAAAAGGAGCAAAAATATGGGAAGAAAAAGTGATAAAAATAGGTTAAAATATGGTGAGTTTGATAGAGTTGCAGAATAAAGGTAAAATAAGCAACAATTGGGCTCAAATTGTTAAAAAAATATATTCTCGGTTCCTCGAAGGCATCTGGTGACCCCCCCCCCTCCCAGTGTCTCGTGACCTAAAGTCCAGTAACGTGGGTTTGGTGAGGGACTGTTTCCAACTGAACTTTACAGGAGCTTTTTTCCTCCTCTTCTTCTCGCTCTAATATTCTGCTCACGAGTGACTGCGACAGCCCTCCACCAATAGCTGCTTTAATCCACACCTCCGACCCCCCCACAGACGCCCCATCTACAATCAGCACACAAACTCTCCCCTGTTCCACGACACTTCATCGTGCGTTCCCATTGGTCCAGCTCTACTCTCAAGTTCATTTATTACCAAACTCAAGTATTTCACCAAGTCTGTCAGACAGAAAATGTGGAATAAAACATTAAATGTGTTCAGTGATGAAAGCTTTAGATCACTTCACACATTCCTTAACAACAAAGACGTATTTTGTTGTACGGTTAACAGTTGTAAACAAAGAGCTCCCTCAGTGGGACACTATTCAGACTATTAAAGCTAAAGTTCATCCATGACCTCATCTGCTCTGGGAATGGACAAAAGGGATTTTACACCAAATGTAGGAGCAGACATGAAGGTACCTTTAGATAATGAAGCAGCAGGTGCAGGTTCTCTCTCTGCTACAGTGATGTGTATTCAGGGGAGGCGGAGCCTATGGTGCAGGTTTTAGGACGTCCTCTGAGGGGTGTTCCATAAAGGAGGGTTAACAAACTCTGAGTCTATCCATAAACTCTGGGTCAACATACCCTCCATGGTAAACTCTGTGTATCTGATTCCATTACAGCTGGTATGAAGTGGGTTAATCAACCCTGAGTATGTAAACCTTGGGTTACTGACGTGCACGCGTTTGATAAAAAGACATCATCAATGGATCAGAGATGACTCGAGCTGCCATGACAACCACCCGAAAAATAGTGATTTATTCACCCTAATGGGTGAAATAAGTCGGTGTTTGATGAATATGATCCTGTTCTAAAGGTGTGTTCAGTCTTCAGTGACTATAGTGGCTTAAATCACCTGTAATTAGTCACACTTTTTGGTCACTTCATCACTTTATTGCTTCAGTGACGTGACGAGTGGTGAATAATATGAATAAAATGTGTCTGAGGAGACGTGGCAGCAGCATAGGATGTCTGCATAGAGAGTCCTCCTGTTACACTGGATATAAACACAGTAAATGCTGCTTCATATCTAATCATTTATATTGATTTTTAATGTAATATTGTCACCAAAGTCATCTCAACGTCCTAAAAAAAATGTCATAAAAAAACACTGAAGCGGGATGTGAACCCGTGACCCATCGTTTCCAAGAGCAGTGTCATAAATCACTGTGACATCATATCTTCATAGATGTATGATCTACAGATTTAACTGTATAACAATATAAAACAACAATTGAGCCTTAAAAGTGTATTAATTTAAATGATCATCTCCTCCTTTATATTATCTACAGGTTTGTATTCAGTGAACTTTACTACAGACGTCAGTAGATGTTTTAATGTAGATCAACCTCTCAGTGTGTTTCACTTAATGATCTACATCTACAATGTTAGAAAGAAAACTACCGTTTGATAAAAAAATAAATAAACATAAAGCAACACAACATTAGTAATGATGTGAACACGTCTGTGGTGTGTGATGTTACTAATGTGTTTCAGAGAAAAGTGTTAAGGTTCATTAAAGTGTTCAGGTGGGCGGAGCCAGGTAGAAACCCAGGGTTTCTTTGATAAAACCTGCCAGTGACCAGGTTTAGTTCACAGACAATGTTGCCATGGTAACATATCTAGAGTTTGAACATAACCTGCTTTATGGAATAAACCTCTGGTCTCAGAGTATAGAGCCTGGAAAGAACATGGATGAGATTAAAAAAGTAGGTAAATCTGCCAGGATCCCGATTTACTAAGAGTTAAATACCGAGTTAATAAGTCGGGGCTCGAGGTAGTTAAGTCGGGGGAGGGTGGCACGAGATAGTTACTCAACCTTAACCCAATCCAACAAATGAAATATGTCTGTTTACTTTGAAAACAAAAAAAAACAAAAAATATTTATTTATTTTTTGGAGCAAAAAAATCATTTTCTGGTAGTGCGCATGTGCACGAATGCACATATACAGTCTCAGTACGATGCAAACTCAGTACTTGACATTGGGCAAGACAGGTATAGAACCCTATATACTGTCTACTATATACTATAGTATTTATATTGTCTACTATATACTATAGTATATACTGTCTACTATATACTATATTATTTATATTGTCTACTATATACTATAGTATATACTGTCTACTATATACTATAGTATTTATACTGTCTACTATATACTATAGTATTTATACTGTCTACTATATACTATAGAATATACTGTCTACTATATACTATAGTATTTATATTGTCTACTATATACCATAGTATATACTGTCTACTATATACTATATTATTTATATTGTCTACTATATACTATAGTATATACTGTCTACTATATACTATAGTATTTATACTGTCTACTATATACTATAGTATTTATACTGTCTACTAATATACTATAGTATTTATACTGTCTACTATATACTATAGAATATACTGTCTACTATTACTATAGTATTTATACTGTCTACTATATACTATAGTATATACTGTCTACTATATACTATAGTAGTTATATTGTCTACTATATACTATAGTATATACTGTCTACTATATACTATAGTATTTATATTGTCTACTATATACTATAGTATATACTGTCTACTATATACTATAGTATTTATATTGTCTACTATATACTATAGTATATACTGTCTACTATATACTATAGTATTTATACTGTCTACTATATATTATAGTATTTATACTGTCTACTATATACTATAGTATTTATACTGTCTACTATATACTATAGTATTTATACTGTCTACTATATACTATAGAATATACTGTCTACTATATACTATAGTATTTATACTGTCTACTATATACTATAGTATATACTGTCTACTATATACTATAGTATTTATATTGTCTACTATATACTATAATATATACTGTCTACTATATACTATAGAATATACTGTCTACTATATACTATAGTATTTATACTGTCTACTATATACTATAGTATATACTGTCTACTATATACTATAGTATTTATACTGTCTACTATATACTATAGTATTTATACTGTCTACTATATACTATAGAATATACTGTCTACTATATACTATAGTATTTATACTGTCTACTATATACTATAGTATATACTGTCTACTATATACTATAGTATATACTGTCTACTATATACTATAGTATTTATACTGTCTACTATATACTATAGTATATACTATCTACTATATACTATAGTATTTATACTGTCTACTATATACTATAGAATTTATACTGTCTACTATATACTATAGAATATACTGTCTACTATATACTATATTATTTATATTGTCTACTATATACTATAGTATATACTGTAGTATACACTGTTTGCTATATACTATAGTATATACTGTCTACTATATACTATAGTATTTATACTGTCTACTATATACTATAGTATATACTGTCTACTATATACTATAGTATTTATACTGTCTACTATATACTATAGTATTTATACTGTCTACTATATACTATAGTATATACTGTAGTATATACTGTTTGCTATATACTATAGAATACACCGTCTACTATATACTATAGTATGCACTGTTTGCTATATACTATAGTATATACTGTCTACTATATACTATAGTATATACTGTCTACTATATACATAGTATACACAATCTACTATATACTATAGTATATACCGTCTACTATATACTATAGTATATACTGTCTACTATATACTATAGTATATACTGTCTACTATATACATAGTATACACCATCTACTATATACTATAGTATATACTGTTTACTATATACTATAGTATATACTGTCTACTATATACTATAGTATAAACTGTCTACTATATTCTATAGTATATACTGTCTACTATATACTATAGTATACACCGTCTACTATATACTATAGTATCCACCATCTATTATATTCTATAGTATATACTGTCTACTATATACTATAGTATATACTGTCTACTATATACTATAGTATTTACTGTCTACTATATACTATAGTATACACCGTCACTATATACTATAGTAGTATACCGTCTACTATATACTATAGTATACAAACCGTCTACTATATACTATAGTATATAGCGTCTACCATATACTATAGTATACTGTCTACTATATACTATAGTATACACCGTCTACTATTACGTTAGTATATACTGTCTACTATATACTATAGGATATACTGTCTACTATATACTATATATACACCGTCTACTATATACTATAGTATATAGCGTCTACCATATACTATAGTATATACTGTCTACTATATACTATAGTATATACTGTCTACTATATACTATAGTATTTATACTGTCTACTATATACTATAGAATATACTGTCTACTATATACTATAGTATTTATACTGTCTACTATAGACTATAGTATTTATATGTCTACTATATACTATAGAATATACTGTCTACTATATACTATAGTATTTTATACTGTCTACTATATACTATAGTAGTTATACTGTCTACTATATACTATAGAATATTACTGTCTACTATATACTATAGTATATTACTGTTCTACTATATACTATAGTATTTATATTGTCTACTCTATACTATAGTATATACTGTCTTACTATATACTATAGTATTTATATTGTCTACTATATACTATAGTATTATACTGTCTCTACTATAACTATAGATATACGTTCTACTATATAATATAGTATATTACTGTCTACTAAAGTACTATAGTATATACTGTATACCTATATACTATAGTATTATACTGTCTACTATATACTATAGTATATACGTCTACTCATTATACTATAGTATATACTGTATACCTATATAATATAGTATATACTGTCTTACTATATACTACTAGTATATACTGGTTACTATATACTATAGTATTTTATATGTCTACTATATACTATAGTATATACTGTCTACTATATAATATAGTATTTATTTTGTCCTACTATATACTATAGTATATACTGTCTACTATATACTATAGTATATAGCGTCTACCATATACTATAGTATATACTGTCTATATATAACTATAGTATACACGTTTACCATATACTATAGTATATACTGTCTACTATATACTATAGTATTTTACTGTTTGCTATATACTATAGTATACCACCGTCTACTATATACTAAAGTATATAGCCGTCTACCATATACTATAGTATATACTGTCCTACTATATACTATATTATATACTGTCTACTATATACTATAGTATACACCGTCTACTATATACTATAGTATATACTGTCTATCTATATACTATAGTATATATCTGTCTACTATGTACTATAGTATACACTGTCTACTAATATAATATAGTATATACTGTCTACTATATACTATAGTATATACTGTCTCTACTATATACTATAGTATATACTATAGTACTTACACCGTCTACTATCTACTAAAGTATATAGCGTCTACCATATACTATAGTATATACTGTCCTACTATATACTATAGTATACACACCGTCTACTATACTATAGTATATACTGTCTACTATATACTATAGTATATACTGTCTACTATATACTATAGTATACACTGTCTACTATATACTATAGTATATACTGTCTACTATATACTATATATTATACTGTCTACATATACTATAGTATACACTGTCCTACTATTACTATAGTATATACTGTCTACTATATACTATAGTTTATACTGTCTACTATATACTATAGTATATACTGTCTACTATATACTATAGTATATACTGTCTACTATATACTATAGTATATACTGTCTACTATATACAATAGTATATACTGTCTACTATATACTATAGTATACACTGTCTACTATATACTATAGTATATATTGTCTACTATATACTATAGTTTTATCTGTCTACTATATCTAATACGTATATACTGTCTACTATATACTATAGTATATACTGTCTACTATATACTATAGTATATTACTGTATATACTGTCTACTATATACTATAGTATATACTGTCTACTATATACTATAGTATATACTGTCTACTATATACTATAGTATATACTGTCTACTATATACTATAGTATATACTGTCACTATACTATAGTATATACCTGTCACTATATACTATAGTATATACTGTCTACTATATACTATAGTATATACTGTCTACTATATACTATAGTATATACTGGTCTACTATATACTATAGTATATACTGTCTACTATATACTATAGTATACAGTGTAAAAACTTTAAAACTGGACTAATGTGTTCTGACCTCTTTGTTCTCGTTTATCAAGTCAAGCTAAATTGATCCCTGACAATGGATTAAGGCAGAGCTAGTAAACATTACTCTGCTATACAGTCTGTGCGTTGGGGTTTGTTCTATATTCTTACTTCTACATCTCAGCGAGGTCTGAAATCTCTCTCATTATCTCACTAGAAAAGTTCATGAACATCTTCCATCGTCGTAGCCGCCACGATTGGAGTGAGACCAAAGCAATGGATTTTGGCTGGATTGATGTTAACCCCACCCCACAGACTTTGACGAGCGAGTTTAACAGATACAATTAATTTATGAAGTAAATAAATACATAAATGAATAGTGAAAAATGTATATTTCATACTTTTTGGAATGAAATTAAAATAGATTTCATTAATTACTGACACATTATTTAATGAACAGTGTATTTATGTATTAAATTGTGGCACTCCTCCTCCTCCATAAACTCTGTGTCCTCATAATAATTCATTGTTTATTCGTTTTTTTTCATTCATTTATATACAAAAATTCATTAAGTGGAAAAACGTTGCTTCTCGTGTCAAATATTAAGCGATTATTTATGTTTGATTAATTAAAAAGTCTCTAATTATTATGTCTAATCTCGTTTCGTACTCTTGTATCACTGGATGATAACAATGACAGATTTATCTGGAGGAGGAGGTTTGCAGACAGAATAATAGATTTGTAATTTAAAAAATATATTTGCAAACAAAACTAATGGATTGAAATTTGAAAAAAAATGCAAACAAATAAAGGTGTTTGTTCTCTGTCGTTCATAAAGTCCCGCCCCCTCACAGCCATGGGCGGCTACGTTGGACACGACATTGGTCGACACCTTTGGCCCCTTCAGGAGTGGGCTTTAAAGGATGAGTCATTCTTTGAACATATGTGACAATAAAGTACATGTTTATGTTCTACTGATGATGAAAAAGTGTAAATTTATGGAAGGATGAGTTTAACTCCATGTGTATCCATCAGTTGTGTCTATTTATAAACTCTCAGTCAGAGGGAGGTGAGGAAGACGCAGAAAGATGGAAAGTAGGAAAACTGGGTCAGAGGAAGTTGTTCACTAACATCCTCATGGGAAGAAAGAGAGAAATATAGAGCTAACATGTAGCAGAGGTAAATGATTAACATGCTGCAGGCGTCAGACAGGTGTAGGTAGGGTGAGGTTTACTGGTGGGTCAGGTTCTAATGCTAATTCATTCAGTGCCCTGATGTATTAGAGAGAAGCTAACGTGCTAACGTGCTAATGTGCTGCAGGCGTCAGACAGGTGTAGGTAGGGTGAGGTTTACTGGTGGGTCAGGTTCTAATGCTAATTCATTCAGTGCCCTGATGTATTAGCGAGAAGCTAACGTGCTAACGTGCTAATTGTGCTAAAAGCAGGTAAGCTAGTTGTTTACATTAATCTTTAAAACAAATTTACGTTAGGAAGAAAAACTATTTATGAAATACACAGATATATGACTGTATACTGTATAAATAGTGTAAATCAATGCAGTTATTGATGACAAATTACCAAAACCCAGTTATGTCACTCGGAATCAATGGATTTGAATTGCCCTCCAATAACTTCCGGAGAACTAATTAGTCTCCATGAATCATGTGAAGATCAAACATTTTGGACTTCCGTTGTCGTAACTCTCTCTATACGGCTCGGTTTAAAACTATAGAACTATATATGGGTAGAGCTGTATGAGGTGTCAAATGTAAAACAGGTGAATAGATATGTTTCCTTTAGCCTTGGAAATGCACAAAATCTAAAAGTTCAATAAAAACTGGTTCAGTGAAAAACACTAAAATATATATAAAAAGTTTCATGAGGAGGAATTTCAGACGTTTTGCTATTGAAATGTGTCCACAGAAGACGTCCTTGGTCACATGACCACTTCTCTCTGAGAAAACATGACGTAGTACGTGTGAACAGAAGAGGAGACAGATATTTATCATTAGATTTAATAACAATTAGTGATTATTAGACTTATTAATAAGTTGATTATTAGACTTTAATAATTAGTACTTAGTAATTAGATTAGACTTAATAATAATTAGTGAATATTAGACTTAATAATAATTAGTAATTATTAGACTTAATAATAATTAGTGAATATTAGACTTAATAATAATTAGTAATTATTAGACTTAATAATAATTAGTAATTATTAGACTTAATAATAATTAGTGAATATTAGACTTAATAATAATTAGTAATTATTAGACTTAATAATAATTAGTGTTATTAGACTTAATAATGATTAGTGATTATTAGACTTATTAATGATTAGTGATTATTAGACTTAATAATAATTAGTGATTATTAGACTTAATAATGATCAGTGATTATTAGACGTGAAACAACCTTTGAATGCAGAGTACATAACTGTCATTACATAACTGGATTTGAAAATAAGGGACATTTTCTGACACCCACTACCAGTCGTCCCACCCACCCAACCAAGCTCCAGTATCTCTTATATATTAATATAGATGTACAATAATGTAAAATATCCACTTATCAACCACTTACTAAATACAATAATGTGATTATAATCTGGTAGGTCGACCTTTATTAATATTAAAATACTGTAAACATTCCTACTAGGGCTGGTGATATGAACCAAAACTCATATCTCAATATATTTCTCAAAATGGTGAAATATGATATAAATCTAGATAATTTATTAATAAAGTCTGACCAGAAAACAATTCTGGGTTAAATTTGCCACAAAATGTCACACAGGCTCATTTATTAATAAACATCTGATCAATATGTGACACTTATTAATCATCTAACTGAGCTTTACATGTTGTTCTGAGAAGTAAAAGCAGCGACTCCATAATAAGCTATAATATATACATATATATGAAATATTATAGTTTTCTATATCACCAAAATAGAAAACTCGATACATCTTGAATCTCGATATATCGCCCAGCCCTAATTCCTAAATTATAAAACAGCCTAAATAAAAACATAAATGTGTATATGAAGTTCATGTTTATTTAATATACTTACAGTTTATATACAAGTCAACACGTGTATATTTACTGTTAATTTAACGTTGCTTGTCTTTTAAATTAGACATTAAAATTTATTTCATTATATATGTTATTAATTTCTCATGTTCACTCATATGGTTCTCTGGTATTCACTAATGACTTATTAGACACATTTATTACAGACTTTACATTATTTAACACTTTATAAACAGTGTATATTTATGGAGCTTGTGATTGGATGATTTTTCATGGTGACTTACGTGGTTCCTTCCTCTGTGGTAGACGTTATAATATCAGTTATTAATCTAACAGAACGTGTAACTGTGTCACATCCTGATGGTCTTTATGAAGATAAACTCTATGTTATATTTTACAACATATTTACACCAGTTCTTTGTTTTTATCACCAGAACTTCTTCATTCATCATCTCTGTTCTGTTGTTTCTGGGTTTATTGCTGATGTCAGCACTAATCTTGCGAGAACTGCCACCAAGCCAGGTCAGTTCTTGCGAGGCTAGTGATGGTGTTCAGTTTAGTAAGGCATTTTTTAATTATTACTACAGTAAACTACAGGGATATTTACAGGAAAATACTAATACGGGAAGATAGGGGGAAAGAGGGGTAAAATACGAGCGTTTCCTGTTTGAAATGGGATACTTGACAGGTATGAGAGTGTTCTAAGGAGGTTTGGAGCGTCCATCTTCCTGCAGAGAAGTCTTACAGGATGAGATTTCGCCAGAGTTACTAGGCTCCGCCCCCAAAACAACCTTCAGTGGAAACACGTTTAAAGCTCAGTTATACTTTGTAGACATTTAGAAATATCGCTTTTATTTTGCAAAAATCTGTAATTGAAACCCAGCTATTGTTTCATAGCTTACACATTTTGAACATTTTAGCTCACTTTTCGAGGGCCCCGCCCACATCACTGACTGAGGCTTAGTGAGTGAGGAGAGGGGAGGAATCAGAGACATGGTGGGATGGCTCCAAACTGAGGAACTGTAAAGATTATGACTGGTGTATGGACTGCCCTCACATAGACGTAGATTCACTGTATGCACACTTCAACCAGTGAGGAAGACACCAAGGAAGAAGAAGACGTTGGAGGGTGGGGTGTGTGGAGTGTGGGCGGGGGCCTCATGATCAACAGGCACTGACCTGCCCACCTTGTGTAATTTATAAACATTTAGCTTTACACTTACATTTAACATTTAGATTTATATTCAATATTTAGATTTAGATATGAATTTAACATTAGATTTAGATTTAACATGTACATTTAACATTTGCATTGAGATTAAACATTTCAATTTACATATAGATTTAACATTTAGATTTACATTTAACATTTAGATTTAGAATTAACATTTAATTTAGATTTAACATTTAGAATTAGATTCAACATTTAGATTTAGAATTAACAGTTGATTTAGATTTAGATTTAACATTTACATTTACATTTGTTTTTCATGTTACTCATCTTTAACAATGATATAGAACATGCTGTTTTACATTCATTTATGTCTCAAATGAAAGAAAAATTAGCTAAATGTTCATGAAACCTTGTTTTTACATTTGACACCCCAAAAGATTAATTTTAGATTTTTAAGAGACACAAAATATTAAAATGTTATGTGAAATATTTAAAAGGACAAAGTTTAGAAGCATAATGCAAATGTTCTCATCTATTATTCATAACTAAGCAGTGGGCTTTAATAGTGATTGTGGTTCTGTTGTCCTAGTTTAATGTTGCAGAATGTGTGTGTGTGTGTGTGTGTGTGTGTGTGTGTGTGTGTGTGTGTGTGTGTGTGTGTGTGTGTCAGACAGTCTGGGAGCACAGATAATAATTCAGACACAAGCGGAGCTTCAAACAGAAGAAAAAACATCCATCCATAAACATCCTGTGGTCACTAGGTGTCAGTGAACGCACCATCAGACCCTATTAAACAACCTCATTCCTCTATGACTTTTACAAATAATACAGTTTGTT